>NC_052506.1:38270877-38312175 GCF_014356525.2 Nilaparvata lugens
ACTACTGAAATCGATAGAATGAAATCATGTAATAGTTTCACTGTGAGAGTGTTAATGCAATTGAGGTAATTATCATTGAAATATTATCTAGAAGATGAGAATTATCGTAAATGTAAAACCACATACAACTTCTTGATAATGCAAATCTAGCTTTGCATTTTTTTGCTTCTATTTACAGAATCTTATCACATCTATTCATAGAATTTGAAACACATAGGCCTACATTAAATGATAAACTATCACTATGATTCTGTATTAGGAAGATTTATGATGAAAGACAGATTGTGAGGATTAAAATATAGTAATTATTGTGAGAATTTTGCGCAAGAGAAGAAAAATTGAAATAATGAGAAATAGAGTATCATGAATAGTTATTATTGGCTCAATTTAAGCGAACGTCATGAGTATTATGTATTTATTGTGCCTCTGTTGAATATGCCACATGCTTCACAGCTTACACGGGTTACATCCAATGAGCGATTTCCTTTGAGCGATTCTGGGGGATAGCAGTCCAGCGAACGATTCATAGTTCAGAATATCAATAAAGATGGGCAGACGCTATGAATGGGAGGACTTGAGTGTCATTATTAATCATCAGGGACAGTGACGGAGGAAGGCCCGTAAGTGGGAGTACGAGTACTTTTAAGTAACTTGTTCTCTGGAATGAAACATTTCTCTCACAAAAGTTAATTACTGACTCTTAAAGAGAGATGCAATTATCTTCTAATATAAGTGACTTTCTAAGAAGATTTATTCAACCTTACTGGGCCCTGTTCCACTTTGAAATTACAGTGCTCTTAAAGTTCTACTTGTTCAATCACAGATTTTATGAGGCATGAGCTTGCCGAGCTGTATTTATGTATGATTCCATTAAAGGAATAAGCAACTGAATTACTTTAAAGCGGATGTTTGAAAAAAAGTTTTGGTTGAGTTCCAAGAAATAAACAGGAACGGGACATGATCTTTTCGAGTTTGGGAAACGATGACCGTCCGAGTTTAGCGACAAAGAATGTATAAATAATTGTGGTCTGAATCTACAGAATCTTGAAAATAATTGGTGTCTCCTGAAATATTCCGGTTTGCAGAAATTCAAGACCTTTCCAAGTGTACAGTTATGTTCCTATTATTACTACTGACCCGATACTCGCCTGGTTAGGAATTGAGAGGTGAATAATTATTATAAATCTATCAGAATACCATCCATGTTTAAAAGATAGTTTTAGAAAATGAGGATAGGATTTATTCCTGGGAAGTGAACAGCTCATTCGTGTGATTACTGAATTAATTGATTCAACTGCAGAAAAGAAGAGCAGTTTGTAGTTTCGGTGAAGAATTTCGTAGGAGAATCAGCCAAACGCGAAAATAGCAGAGCAGCACAAATTTCATGTGACAAAAAGTATATCACAAAATAGTAATGCCCCAATGAGAATGAATATACATACGTATTGCCTCTTATAATATGATGTACGACAGAAAGAGTCGTTATTATCTCAGATATAATACAGAAGATTGACAAGTTTGAACACCATTCTTCATGCTCTCTTGTCACAATAATTAATATTATTCTTTCAATTTATCCTGTTATTTTTCTGCTTCTCATAATATGGGCTTGTCCAAAGGATTTCAAAGCATTTTGAAAATGTATTCGTTCTATCCATGAATGTTATTTGACAATTATTCTAGGGATGGGTTTTCGGTAGCACCTGATTCGAATTAGAAGAATAACAATGGTTTTGAAGAAGAGAATTGGAATCTTTTAGTTGGCTATTTTGTCCCACACTCAGCGGTTGGCTCCACTTGACAAGATCTATTGGTGAAAAGTCGATGCTTGGCTGTAAAAAATCTATTGGATGGTCTTTGTTCGGTGGGACGAAGCGGGGAAAGTGTCTTTGACTGGACCAAACCAATGTTGGACAGGTTGCGAGGACAAAGAGAAGAATACAGTCCTATTAGTGTTTTAGTAACCCCACAAAACGTTGGCTACTCTGGCCTATTGTTCTCGAAATCGAAGCTGGCAAAAAGATAGGAAATATTCATTCTCAACATTATTTCTTTTGTTAACTCCCCTTCGAATGCTTTATTGGAAACCACCGTCACTTTGTCAAGATAGAGAAAGTTGAAATGAGTTTACTAATTCTCATCCCTATTGATTGTAATAGTTGGTGTTGCTACAGTGGTCATGAGTGGTTTGGGTGGTCATCTCAAGCTGTTGGTTGTGAATTTATAAAGGAAATATCTTCTAGAATTGAATAGAATTCATCTCACTCCATGGCTTCAATCTCTCAATTTCTGATCTGTCATTACAGTATTCATATTTTTTCATGAACGATGATAGAATGCATTTGCGTGATGATATGAGTTTTCAGAAGCTGAACCGACCATAATATTATGTGTGACGTGGAACTGTATCTATCTGAGTAAAGAGTCCAGTCATGTAGAATTAAAAGGAGGCGTTTGAATCTCAGTCATGAGTCCGCAGCATAGCCGCAATCTCAAGACTGGGTGCTTACCTACCAAACAGCCAATTTTCAGCCCAAGAGTAATATTGGAATCGTCGTTATACGACAAGCCCTTGATCGTTATACCAAAATCGTAGCCTAATAGTCAGGAATCTTAATCGTAACTTATTGTTTTATCGTTACGTAGACTAGAATCGTTATACCCTAGGGAGCAACTGTTTCTGTCCACTGTTTCTGTTCAGAATATTCATACCCCTTCAATGAGGAATACACATTTCTGAATAATAGTTTTAGTCTGTATCTAGCTTCTGCGAATAAAAAACAGTACACCCTGATTACACTCATACACCCTATACTTAATTCCATTCTATTGTCATTTGTAACTTACACAGTAAGTAACTTCAACTTTCAAATTGTAACTTACTGTGTACTATAACTAATTATAAATTATAACTAATTGTAACAAGCTGTGACTTGAACCTGCTCGATCATCGTCATTAATCAGAAGGTCAAGTAGATTAAATACAGTTAGTTTAATCACTCCTCTAACCTACATATAATGATGAAACTGATCTTCATCTGTTATCGACTTAACGAAATTATGATTCTATATTATCATCAATAATTGATATAGTCATTATTATAACATAGGTCTGGAACTTGTATGATCATCAACGTATCAGTGGAACAAAATTGTTTAGTTCTCTAGCTTCGTATTCTATCTTATTAAACGGATTTAAATAATAAACTTGGTATATTCTTCACAATTTCTAAAAAAAACAATTGGCCCTATTAGATACTACTTAGCTTTGAAACTAGAATACATAAAAAATAAATAGATTCTTTTTCCTTCTAAATACAAACAAGCAAGAGAATAATATGGTATAAATATTTCAAATACAATAAAATTTTACTATACATTCATAGAAAAAACATTTTTTGGAAATTAACCTACTTAACTATGAGAGACCCATAAAATAGTACCGGAGTTAGTACCATTAATGCATTTTAAGTAAGGGTGAGAATACGTTGAGTAAGTTAGCTCACATATTGTTTGAAATTATGTTCTCTATGTTTTATGTCTTTCAATTGTTATAGTCCAATTTCTGACGGCGGTTACGAATTTTATTGGGTTTTCTATCCTATTATGCGAGCAATTTCTTTATATCTGTTTATATTTTTATATCTGGTTATTTATGTTCAACGGATCTCAAAAACGACTCTAACGATTTTCACGAAATTTGGAATATAGTAGATTTATGATAAAAAATTCGATTGCACTAGGTCTCATCCCAGGGAAAACTCGCTGAAGGACATGAAAAGGATATTCATCCTTGGAAAAACAGATGATAATTTCGTCGTCTGTCGATAACAGAAGATGCGTGTGCCTGTGTGGGATCAGCTGTGTAATAAATTAGCTCACCGTATCTCGCGAAAAATCTAGAAATTTTAATTGGCTTGAACAAAATAATCTGATTTGTTGACATGAGATGGTATATCATAATATTCAAAGTTAATCATTATTTTACAGTTCTAAGTGATTAATGAGTATTATTTTGTTATTCAATCTGGTATGTAAACAATCTTAATTAAAACTTTTATGTTTTCAAATATTTGGACTGAAAATTTGACCTGAATTCAAGTGTATGGAACATAACCTACTTTTTGGAATATTAATTTATGAATTAACTGTATATCTCTTTATATTTTTATATCTGGTTATCTAGTTATTCATGTTCAACGGCTCTAACGATTTTCACGAAATTTGGAACATAGTAGGTTTATGATACAAAAATTCGATTGCTCTAGGTCTCATCCTTGGGAAAACTCGCTGAACGGCATTAAAAGGATAATTATTCATCCTTGGCTGAAACAGCTGAGACTTTCGTCGTCTGTGAATAGTAAAAAGTGAGCAAGTGATTATGTGGAAAATCAAAATATCGCATCCCCGAAATTCATAAGCTGACGTATAACCAGCTGATAAATATTATAAACACAATCATTTTAGAGAATTGTGTTCTGTTTATCAATAAATAAAAATAACGAGCGAAGCTCGGTGCCCCGATATTTGTCTTGATATGTGCAAGAAGAATATATTGTGGAATAAATTTTCAACAGTAGATTGTTTACAGCAGTATTTTTTTTACAAGACATAAACCTATTTCGGACTATGTGTAACCTTATCTAAATTTGGTAGCACAAGGTTACCTTATTTTCTCTCTCCTATCATTTTTGATGATGTAGACTACTTATTATATGAATCAAACAATTTTCACTTGAGAACATAGACGTACCAGATTTTCCATAAGAAAGACTGAAAATCACTTTTTGATCACAGTTTATTGATTGAGCACGATAAAAGCATATCAAAAAAGCAGCTCTATTACCAAACATTCTTTACACTCTATCGAAAGTTATCAGGCTTTTTGCAACTTTGACACCAAATGGTCAGTGAAAATTGAAAATTCGATCACTGGACGTTTCAACTAAAATTGATTCGCGTACGAACAAAGACCATGTGACGTTTATCCTTGAGTATCGTTTTCGTCCGTTCTCGAACTTCACGTACGAGCTTTGACGTGCGTGTTTTCGGCATTCTCAATAGCCAGTCCACTCTTGGCACGTGTCCACATGCTCTGCTCAACTAGAATTTGAATTTTTCAATTTTGCCAGCTTTGTCGAAGACTCTCGATTGATCGGCACCGCTCGAGCGGATGAACAAGATTGGTCGGCGATTCTTCATTCTAAAGTTCAATGTTCACCATCAAAAAACTGACCGACCGCTCTGCAACTCACACACAGAGATACACATAGAGAGGGAGAGAAAGAGTGAGTGAGAGAGAAACAGGGTGAGATCGCGCGCTCTTTGACAAAGTGACACATCACACACCAAGTACGCTGAAGGAAACTTGACTCCATTAGCACACTGCACAATATCTACACATACATCATTCATCAAAGTGCGATTATGAATATCAATATTGAACAATATTCAAACTAGTAAGATTTGACGACCACCGAGGAAGATGTGGTGGCGGTTTTGTAAATTGCCGAAATGTTTTTTAGACCAGGGCAACATTTTATGATGTGCAAAATGTTGGGAGTATTGGAAAGTCTATTCATTCACTTATACAATCACAAATTATACAGTTATAACTGGGAAAGAGCAACAAGCTTGGCTCGAATGTGCGAACAGACAGTGCGTGTGGGTCGCGGTTTGGCTTTCGGTTTCGATTGATGCCACTAATCATCTGGCATAACTTGGATGCCATCATAGAACTGAAACTATCGATACCGTTCTGTTGACTCCCATGTTTTACAATGTGTATGTGATACTTATAGAGGTCGATCGCGAGCGAGACCTATCCTGAAAGCTTAACATCGACCGGTCAGTTCTGCTCGTACTCCAACATTATAACATTGATTCAACATTGAATTGACCTCACTTGAGACATATGTTGATTAATAATTCAACTATATGAATCTATGAATGCGGAATATAGAAGTTCATAGTTTTAATACGTCAGCATCTTCATTTACAATCACCAACTGATTAGTTACTCCTTCTATTGTTTATCATTTCTCGAGATAAGCTTCAACCTGGGTGATAAATTAGGCTACACATGAAACTCATAAAACATTTCAATTTATTATAATAGTCATAAACTAATCCTGAACTCATAGAGTGATTAATCAATCATAAGTTTGTGATAAATGACATTCATAATATACAGAGTGGGTGAAAAGTCCGAGAACGGCTTAATATCTCATACACTAAGGTAATTTGACAGTGGGTGTGATTGGAGATCCTACTCCGATAGAAACTACTACTTTACTATGACTTTGAAAATATGGTCCGCCATCTTAAAACCGCCATGTTGAATGCAACTTTATTTTTTCAAATAGGGAGGTGGTCATGCACTCATGATTTCGATACAGAATTTCAAGTAAAAATGAATGGCGAAAACCACATATCGATATCTCAAACCGTTTAGAAGATATTCACATTATTAATCAATACCATTTATGTATTTCATTTCTGATTTGCATGGTATTGATTCTTTGGAACGGTTTGAGATATCGATATGCGGTTTCCGCCATTCATTCTTTCTTGAAATTCTGTATCGAAATCATGTATCTCATTTTTTTTCTATTGGTCAATACTATAGCCATCTAGTCTAAAGACTAAGCTAATTTTTTCTATCCTAAATTACTAATGTATCTCATGACCACCTTCCCATTTCAAAAAATAAAGTTGCATTTAACATGGCGGATCCAAGATGGCGGACCATATTTTCAAAGTCATAGTAAAGTAGTATTTTTAATTTGAGTAGGATCCCCAATCACACCCACCGTCAAATCACCTTTGTGTATGACATATTAAGCCGTTCTCGGACTTCTCACCCACTCTGTATAAGGTTACACATAGAAAACTCATTTCCAATCATACGGGAATAAGCATTACATTAAGTTATAAATTATTATTGAACGTATATCAATAGGACACTAATCCAGTTTCAAGATTTGAATGATTCACTGTTCTCAAGAGTTCAAAAAATCCAGTTGCAACTTAGTGGAAAAATGTATTCTGTTCTCTGAGAAAAGTAGTTGTTGAGTTGTATGTGTCACTGTATTTGTCACTGCGTATCCGGATTGAGCAAACTATCCCATTGGTGAATATGCGATGTCATATGACATATGTCATATGTTGATAACAGCTTTACCTAAAATCAAAAAGATTGTGCAGTTAATCAAATAGTCCTCAATACTCTAGCCTGTTATATGTAAATGTGTTTGCCCGTATAAAAATTATCTCTTCCTGTTTGAAGATTGGAATTTGAGATTGTCGCCGAGTCAGTAAACAACTGGTCAAGACGGGCTTGGCGCTATTGGTTTTCGATAGTTGAGAAATACGGGAAAAACTTGGAGTGGAACATAAAATTTGTCACTGCGTATTTATTTATTTCTTCCACATAAAATGATTTTGTCCGTTATCCGAAAGCTTATGTAAAAAACTAGCTCTGGCACTGGTTTTGCCGTATTGGTCGACACATTCATTTACGCGTCGTGATTAAAGAGCTAGTTTTGTACGCACAATCGAACACAAAATCACACGTCTTGAATAAGATAGGAGAGGACAATTCTCCTAACATATTCTCAGCCATCTTACTTCCAATAATTGGATGTGGAATATTTTTAGTCAACAAATTTGAGAAAATGTTGTACTTTGCCCACTTCTATTGAGGACCAACCATCAAATAAGAGAACTTAAGTGTAAAATATTCAGAATCAGATGAGTTCTTCCCTGTCAATTGGAATTACTGGAACGAACGATTAACTGTTGACTCTATCAAGTGATACAATTAGAAAGCAGGAGTATGGGAAGGGAATATTCTCACCCAAGAAAGTTCTCTCTCTTATAACAAACATATTTAAGCAAATATTGAAGGAATTACTGAACAAGAATTAATTTTCCTTTCTCAACTTTTGAAATTGAGATAATCCTATTGTCAGATGTTACAGATCGCTGTCCATCTGCAACCTTATCTTAATCGTATTCTTTCACTTACTTTCTATTCTTTGATGATTGAAAATGTTGACGTGAACTTAGTTAGCGTGGACTGAAATTTAATCGAATTCGCTGAATAAAAAATGATCTGTTTCGTTTTACTGAAGATTTAATAGAGTTTCATCATATGGAATTTGTTTGTGATAGTATGCTAGTCTTTGATAGTTTTATAGTGGAGTAGAATAATTGGATTGAATTTGTAGTCTATGGTCCATCAGAAGTATATTGTTCTGTGTTTTTTTTTAAAGATTTATTGGAGTCTCATCACCTTAACAAGATATAGACTGAGCATTGGAAGAGAAAAGTTGGTTGTAGTGGATGTACGGTATGAAGGATAAAGGACGAAGGATCAGTGATGGTAACGATTTATTTAGTGCGAGAAGTAATTTGGAGAGGATGTGCCTCGCCGCGGCTGAGCATTTCCTGCTGCTGAGGCCAACGTTTATGAAGTGAATTGTAAACCAGTTAACCACTATGATTGTTCCAAGAATCATTTTAATGTTAAGAGTGGCGCCCTGTCATTATTGAATAACTGCATAGTACGGCACAAGCATGTGTATAAACGCCCCATGTGAATTGTAGAGCGCGATCATCTCTTGAAGCGATACCTGCTTCCAGAACCACCAATCATTCCACCCGTTCCACTCGACACAAAATATTCCCCAACCACGTTTATTCGTCATTTGTTCTCATCCGAACTACGCACTTGCACGCATACTCACTCTCAGCAAATTGCTCACGCATCTCAGCACGCACGACTATCGAAATTACCCGAGGACCAAGTGGGAAGCTTCGCTTTTCTGCATTCATAATACTCGCCTTGCCAGTGAGAAAATACCCAGAAGCCTCACCAACGCTTTGCCAAAATCACGATCTCCTATAGTTTCGAATGAGGAAACTAAAGGTTACCAACAATACGCGTCGATTTCGGTGGTCCTACACTTACAAATTTGGATAGAGCTACAAAGAAAATAGTCAATTACATAGTCGATAGAATAGTTCTCACAGATCCATGGCTCTCTTGATTACTGAGGAGTCCTAGAAAAAAATAGTTTACAGTGAAAACTCTTATCTATACGAAATTTATTCCGATTTTCACATTCTCTTTACGATAGCAATCTCTGATTCTGAAGTAGGAATAATCTAGGAATGAGCTGAATATCAAGTGGATAATTTCCAAATAGAATTGAGTTGAGCGTAAAAAATTAATAATGGCTTTTCACATCGTCTGTAGTCCAATGTTATAATTATATACAAACTTTATTTTTCCCAGATGATTTTATAGCAGCTTCTCCACAAGCAACAGCCTACATAATCAACGTGGACATCCAAGTTTGACTTGATTATTTCCTTGTGCATATATACACTTTCCTTTGTCATATATTTTTGTTTGTATGCTATAACCTAGATAGATGGTTTTATTTTGTTTTATTTTTTTATTAAGCTGACAAAGGTCAAAGACCTGAATATTTTTGTGAATTTATGTGTGTGTATGTGTGTGTGTGTGTGTCTATGTGTTTGCCATACGCTAATAATAATAATAATAATAATAATAAATAATAATAATAATAATAATAATAATAATATAATAATAATAATAATAATATAATAATAATAATAATAATAATAATAATAATAATAATAATAATAATAACAACAACAACAATAATAATAAAAGTTGTCTTCACTGCAGAAAATGTGAATGTTCGAAAAGAAATGATTTATTATTTCAATAATAATTTTTGTATGATTCATTGCCTCTAAAACTTGGAATCATTCAAGTTTTATGGGAGTTAGAGTAAACAACTTAGATAAGCTCTTGTAAGATAATACCTTCCTGGTTATCAGACATTTCGCTATAGCAACATCAACTTCACGGAGAAATCCCAATTTAAATTACTTTGAGAGCGTTGATTGATCAGCCGATCCGGCTTCAATTCTCCCCCATCTGAAAACATCTTTGTGTCAAAGCTCCAACCTTTTTTTCGAAGAGCCACAAGGATCTTCTGATACATCAATTCTTGAAAAATCCAAGCATTGTTGACATTGATCTTCTGGTTGACTATAACCCCTTCGAATGAATGAAACCGACTATGAAATGATGTGTTTGTCCAGCTACATCAAAGCTCTGTTTCTGGAGCGATACGACTTGACTATGAGAGACGTCTAGCGAGGTGTGAAATCACTTGCAAGAGATTAAGTGAGGCGTTTTAAGAGGCTGCCGTGGTCAGAGCAGAAGATGCGGAAGCAGAGAATCAGAAAGAGGAAGGAACAAACAGGGCAGCACCCTGATAGTGTTGTTTTCCTTCCTGCTGGAGGGTGCTCTCAACAAAGGAGACCGGCGCTTAGCGCATCCAAGTTCTGCGCTAAATGTGAAGTTTGTGATGAGTTCGGAGGCGACTAGTAGTGTGAGAGGATCTTGTGAGCGCCAAAGGGACAGGCACCGAGGCACCGAGGCTCTCTTCTCTCGCCGTCCCTTGAGGAGTTTCTGTCCTGAAATAGTATCTAATACGGAAGCGCTCGGCTCAAGACCGGTGGCGACACAGCCAGCTCACCCAAGATTAATGCCCTCAATTAAAACGCAAGATACGTCTTTGATTTTGATTTATAACCGGCTAGAGCTAATAAATTTTTCAAACTCTCCTAACAAGTTCACAAACGAACTACTCACGCTGCGCTGTGCGCCTCTTTACACGGCACTACGAAATATCGCACGCTCCGCTCTGCACTACATTATTTCAATACAAGACTGTTTTAAAAATAGTCAACATGCTTTTGCTAGTGACATGATGTAGGTGATTCACTGTGGCGCCATATTGGTTTCGGCTTCGTTTAACAAATTTGAGTTGGGAATATTATACAGTCGTGTATGATTTTACGAGTACTTTTCAAAAAGGAAAAATTTAAGATCATGATTTCTCAAAATATAGAAGTGAAATAGAATTAAGACAATGAACTTTCTTAGATCTCTCATATCCCTTGTTTAAAGTTACCTAAGCTGGTAAGAGCATCTTCTTCAAGCTCAAATGCTAGCTTCTTTTCTGCAAATCTGCAAAATACTCATTAATATCACAACGTAGTATTACTTCACTATCAAACTTCAGTCACGAGGTGAGAATGAAATTGTAGGTCATTTGCCATGAATTCATACACAACAAACTGCCTATCAATCTCATAACATTAGATTACCTATCAGTGTAGCATCTAATAATTTATCTTTTTACATTTATCTTATTATCATTGTTATATATTGGTTACTTCAAATTGTATCAGAAAGTTGGAAAAGTTGAAAAATTGGAAGTGAAATAATACTAGCTATAATATGTAGGATTTTGGTATTATTTGTTTTAGTGTGTGTGTGTGTGTGTGTGTGTGTGTGTGTGTGTGTGTGTGTGTGTGTGTGTGGTGTGTGTGTGTGTTGTGTGTGTGTGTGTGTGTTGTGTGTGTGTGTTGTGTGTGTGTTGTGTGTGTGTGTGTGGTGTGTGTGTGTGTGTGTGTGTGTGTGTGTGTGTGTGTGTGTGTGTGTGTGTGTGTGTGTGTGTGTGGTGTGTGTTGTGTGTGTGGTGTGTGTGTGTGTGTGTGGTGTGTGTGTGTGTGTGTGTGTGTGTGTGTGTGGTGTGTGTGGTGTGTGTGTGTGTGTGTTGTGTGTGTGTGTGTGTGTGTGTGTTGTGTGTGGTGTGTGTTGTGTGTGTGTGTGTGTGTGTGTGTGTGTGTGTGTGTGTGGTGTGTGTGTGTGTGTGTGTGTGTGTGTGGTGTGTGTGTGTGTGTGTGTGTGTGTGTGTGTGTGTGTGTGTGGTGTGTGGTGTGTGTGTGTGTGTGTGTGTGGTGTGTGGTGTGTGGTGTGTGTGTGTGTGTGTGTGTGTGTGTGTGTGTGTGTGTGTGTGTGTGGTGTGTGTGTGTGTGTGTGTGTGTGTGTGTGTGTGTTGACATTGATCTTCTGGTTGACTATAACCCCTTCGAATGAATGAAACCGACTATGAAATGATGTGTTTGTCCAGCTACATCAAAGCTCTGTTTCTGGAGCGATACGACTTGACTATGAGAGACGTCTAGCGAGGTGTGAAATCACTTGCAAGAGATTAAGTGAGGCGTTTTAAGAGGCTGCCGTGGTCAGAGCAGAAGATGCGGAAGCAGAGAATCAGAAAGAGGAAGGAACAAACAGGGCAGCACCCTGATAGTGTTGTTTTCCTTCCTGCTGGAGGGTGCTCTCAACAAAGGAGACCGGCGCTTAGCGCGTCCAAGTTCTGCGCTAAATGTGAAGTTTGTGATGAGTTCGGAGGCGACTAGTAGTGTGAGAGGATCTTGTGAGCGCCAAAGGGACAGGCACCGAGGCACCGAGGCTCTCTTCTCTCGCCGTCCCTTGAGGAGTTTCTGTCCTGAAATAGTATCTAATACGGAAGCGCTCGGCTCAAGACCGGTGGCGACACAGCCAGCTCACCCAAGATTAATGCCCTCAATTAAAACGCAAGATACGTCTTTGATTTTGATTTATAACCGGCTAGAGCTAATAAATTTTTCAAACTCTCCTAACAAGTTCACAAACGAACTACTCACGCTGCGCTGTGCGCCTCTTTACACGGCACTACGAAATAACGCACGCTTCGCTCTGCACTACATTATTTCAATACAAGACTGTTTTAAAAATAGTCAACATGCTTTTGCTAGTGACATGATGTAGGTGATTCACTGTGGCGCCATATTGGTTTCGGCTTCGTTTAACAAATTTGAGTTGGGAATATTATACAGTCGTGTATGATTTTACGAGTACTTTTCAAAAAGGAAAAATTTAAGATCATGATTTCTCAAAATATAGAAGTGAAATTGAATTAAGGCAATGAAATTTCTTAGATCTCTCATATCCCTTGTTTAAAGTTACCTAAGCTGGTAAGAGCATCTTCTTCAAGCTCAAATGCTAGCTTCTTTTCTGCAAATCTGCAAAATACTCATTAATATCACAACGTAGTATTACTTCACTATCAAACTTCAGTCACGAGGTGAGAATGAAATTGTAGGTCATTTGCCATGAATTCATACACAACAAACTGCCTATCAATCTCATAACATTAGATTACCTATCAGTGTAGCATCTAATAATTTATCTTTTTACATTTATCTTATTATCATTGTTATATTGGTTACTTCAAATTGTATCAGAAAGTTGGAAAAGTTGAAAAATTGGAAGTGAAATAATACTAGCTATAATATGTAGGATTTTGGTATTATTTGTTTTAGTGTGTGTGTGTGTGATTATGAGTGTATGTGCGTATGTGCGTCTGTGTACACGATATCTCATCTCCCAGTTGACGGAATTACTTGAAATTTGGAACGCAAGGTCCTTACACTATAAGGATCCGACACGAACAATTTTGATTGAATTCAATCCAAGATGGCGGCTAAAATGGCGAAAATGTTGTCAAAAACAGGGTTTTTCGCAATTTTCTCGAAAACGGCTCCAACGATTTTGATTAAAGTTATACCTAAAATAGTCATTGATAAGCTCTATCAACTGCCACAAGTCTTATATCTGTAAAAATTTCAGGAGCTCCGCCCCATCTATGCAAAGTTTGATTTTAGATTCTCAATTATTAGGCTTCACATACATTCAAAAAAAAATCGAGTAGAAAAGATTGAGCATGAGAATCTCTACAATTAATGTTCAGTAACATTTTCACCTAAAATCAAAAATAAGCTCGAAATTCGAGAAAATGTGATTATCCAATTGCAAACTGTTGGCAACTGTTGATTCTATTAAATGATTCACTATGAAGAGATAGCAGACTTCATGTGTCTCCAGCGTTATTGCCCTGTCACCAGCTGGCTCAAATCTTTGAATAGTAGACTTGAGATGCGCGGGAACACTAGCGTCAGGTGATCAATTTTCATAACGGCAAGGAAATTTGTGTGAGTGCGCCACACCAGATTTTTTATCTAGGAATAGTTAGTTATTCTCTATACATCTACCATAAATATGCTATTTGGTAGAGAGTTAGTGGGAACGATACTTCGAATATTCTTTCCGAAGAATGGACATTCATAACAAAAATTCATAGATGCATAACAGTATTATCTATTTTATCTATAGTTATTACAAATTTCTTTTTCCATACCATATACAGCTCAATAATTATTTTCTTAATTTATATTTTGAAAATTCATCTATAATTTTGCTTTATCAAAAGCTATTGTATATAAGTGTATAAGCCAGTATATATTGTAATCTACATAAATAAAGTACTCAATCAATCAATGCTCTCTCTAAAGAGAATGCAATTGTGATCCATGCTGTTCTAGCTGTCTCTAGATAGTTGACAGAATAGGACTACAATTCTCTTAATCACTGTTTCAGAGATAAAATATAATCAAAGTTAAGAAACCATCACACTATAGAACTAATATGATGAAATTACTTTGTTTATCGATACTACTCAACCAATATACAATCATGGCGGCCTTAGTTGTTGAACTAGTTATGGTAAGTAGGAGAAGTGGGATTTTTTGTACAGCTACTTCAAAAACACCAAGGAAAACTCTATTTATCTTTTGAACTTACCGACTCTGATTGACTACCAAATTCTTATTTGTAGATTACAGGAATCGCATTTATAAAATCTCCTCCACAAAGCGAAAATTGATTAAAGCAAAAGAGGTGAAGAAGACAAAAGCACAGAAGTACAGAACCATCCGATTGTCATCAAAATTTATAATCAGGTAGAATCAATCTATCACAAACATTTTCAAGATTGGCAGAATGTTGAATAATGACAAGAATGATTGAAGCATTACACAACTAAGAAATATCCATCTTTAATATTTTCATAGAATGAACTTCCCTCTTGTGTTATTGGACACAAGGAGTTTGATTTTAGTTTTCTGTAGAATATTCAATTAATCACCTTCTAAAGTTTATAGTTTTGAAGACACAATAAACTAATGAATAAACAGAAATGTTGTGATTGTATCATAGATGTGAAGGTTGTTTCCTTATTCGTCACGTAACACAGTCTATCGATACTGGAACATAATCTCATTCCACTAAATGCTTGAAGGACAGTCTTGAACAGCTCCAAAATTTGCATTCCCAATATCAGTTGTGTCATACAGAAGTACGACGTTTAAGCTCTTACTTGCTTCGAGGCACGTAGCAATGCAGGGTGATTGTGAAATGAGAATAAATTGAACTTTTAGGTGAAATAGTGTTGTCGTATAGTCACAAGAAAATGTGTTGGAAAAGTAGCTTGTGGCTTAAATTGACTAAAACAATTCTTGTTTACTTGAAGTGACAAACAAAGGCGAATAAATGTTTTAATGAATGAATACCGTCCATTACTAACATTGTACGGGATATGGGTTCAAGATACTTCATAGATAGAGCCCTAAATCTGAATACATACGATATCTGAATTTGAATCTATCATGTATTTTCAGAAATTGGCGTGACTAGCCTTATAATGTATGAATAAGATTCATTTATGCATGTTATTGGATTGAAATACCAGCAATGATTGATAGTCCATGAATTTTAAAATGAAATCCAATTAATGTTCAGTTCATCGAGTGTTTATTGAGGTTGAGTTGATCAAATTATTCCAGTATCAATATTTATTAATACAATGGAAAACTATTTTATTTCAAAATTCTTTAAAATTCAAAATATCAATCCATTTGATAACCTGACTGACTCATTCTTGAAGAATCTAAAGTTACTTATTATTGTTAGGATCCGTAGCACATGAAGTTTATTTGAATCATCATCCATTCTATACTATAATAAAGGAAAGAACTGGCTTGTACATGTAAGGGATAGGTAATTCACGTATACGTATAAATTTTGCATCATCACGTCTGACCTACTCAACTGATGCACTTGGAATTTCGCATAAAGATTCTGAATTCACCAAGGATTGTTATAGGTCTATTTTGAATTCTCCAAGATTTCAGATGGTCAAGTTTTCAGTTTGTCAAGTTTTTAATTCGACCCTTGCGGTGCATGGATTATCTGCTAGTAGAATATAATAAAATATCAGTGTATGGAGTGAACTCTTTCGATTGCTGGTATTATTCTGTATCTTTCCTTACTCATAAAACTCCTTTACAGGACATAGCAACATTAGAATAACCACTCCAGGACCGTTTACACATTGGTCAGATTAAACTGGAATATATCACTATGTGATATGTGTAAACGGAATATGTTAATATCCGTTCGCTATAATGTGATTCATATTGAAAATAAACCACTAGCTGATTCAATTCAGTTTAAGCTTTCAATGTGCAAACGGAACTTAGTATGAAACTTACTGATGAACAAGTGAATATACAGTATGGTGAATCTAAAATACCAGAATCAGTGTTCAAATTATTTTAAATCTTAATAGTTTTCTCCATAGAAATTTGAAAAATATATTATTTTCATTATGAGCTCTTATGTTCAAAATTTAGAATTTTCAAAGCCTGAGCTTGTACTATTTCAAGAAATTAGAATTTTGGTCGAATTCCTGTATATTTTTCCGCAGTGTATTCATCTATTGGCGAAAATGAGTAAATGAATGATGATCCCTTATGAGGATACAGATATAAATGGGCATTGAACTAGTAAATGCGCCTGTAGGCCAGACAATTGCTTGTGAATGTACTGCGTTTAGCAGGGGAGAGGCGCCGGGCTGTTATGCAGCCAGACCTCCCCCTTCCTTCATTCCTTATCAGGGCTGGCCACTCGTCACCATTCCTCCTCACTCCTCAATCCCCCTAATAATCATCTATCTCTCTCTCTTGCTCTTCAGAGATCAGTTTATTTCATTTCGACAGTAATTCCTATTTATGACCCAGCTTATATCCCAATTCCACCCGTCGAGGGTGTACGCTCACCAAATTGCAGAACTGAGTCGTCATACATGAAGGCCTACTTCTTGTCTGCAGGTCAAACCAAAGACAAACTAGCATTATTTCATGTGAGAATTGGTCATTCATCAATTTGCTTCTGATTGTTAAAGTTAACAAACATGTTATTCCTCTTCCTTACTTCAGAATCGAATGATTGTTTGAATAAAATTTTTCATTTCGGAAATTCTATTTGAATTACGTCACATCAAACTAATATCAGGGAGGATTTCTGCCTATGGAAATCATTAGAATAAAAAGAAAATTCAATATTCAAAAAATTTAATTTTTAAATATTTTTAATAATACTTATTCATTTTTAATTTTTTCTTATCTTGTTTTTCATAATTAAGACAGATATTCGAGCACTTCTGCAAATAAGTCTTTCAAATCTTATGAGAAGTTGATTACAAGAGATTACCTCGCTGGAACTTGTGATGATCATAACATCAAACGGTATGCAAGCTGACACTTTCCACAGTACAGAATATTATAGATTGAAAGTATTTGAAATGCAAACCATTTGTCATGGGAAGCTATAATTCATCCACAGTGTGAACTTTATCACTCGTATTATACTGGCAGGTAACCAGTGCTTTACATTGGAGAAAATTTAGTGCTGTAGAATCTCTTCATGTCCAGGAGACATGAAAATAAAATCATGACTTCATATTTTATCGAAATTAATAATTGACGTACCTTAATGAATAATATAATATTTTTTCTCATTTTTCCTTCGTCCTGGTACCTCCAGAAGAAGGGAGTTTATTACAGGAAATATAACAAACAAAAATGAAAAATACACTTATAAAAAGAAATCTTACAAACAAAAACTGAAGATTAATAAACAAAGCAAGAATGTCAAATGATGAGAAAATTCCTTTTCAGTGAAAAATTTCACCAGACATTTTCAACACCAGACGAAATATAAATTCTCCAAAACCTTCTAAAGAAGGTTTGACTGGAGGAGTAAAGTGTTACATTATATTCTAATAATAATAATCAATTAATAATTCATAATAATAATATAATATGAAGTGAAAGCAAGTTGATCAATTCATTAGTTCATAAGTGATGATGCTTTAATTGTGTATATCCTATGCCGTGCATGAATTATCCAATTCCTTCCTTTATTATATTATAGATTGCTCTAATGAGTTAATATGAAATATTTCATTGTGTTGTTTTTGCATAAGTTGATGCACCTCAATTTTCATATTTGAGGGGTTTTTGAATCCCCAAATGTATCTTCATCCAAAACCCAAAACACGTATGAGTAAAATATCATGATATATTTATTCTTCCTCCAAAATGGATGGCTCACATTCTTACCAATGATATATATTCTGGTTAAGAGAAAGCGAAACACACCAGAATTCTGTGGGGTATGATGAAATCATCTAATTATCATAAAAATTGCCGTTAAAATATAAAGTGCAAAAATAACAACATTGAACGTAAGGTAAGTCAACGGTATTTTGTCAATCTTGTAAATTTAATACATCTGCTTACTCCTATTCAGGTTTTGAGCTACTTCAATTCTGTTAAGGCAAATAACTACACAATTTTTATAACCTACATAAATTTGAATGCTAAGCATTTATTCCAAAGATTTCAAAAACGTTTGCCTAATACTTTGAGAGAAAATTGAAAGACGAGATGACAAGACAAGAGAGAGATAGTTGTTTCTGTCTCATGTTTGGTGGAGAAAAGTATTTATCATACGTCTCACCGGCCGAAAATCTCAGCGATAAACATAATTTACGCTCAAGAAATAGCATATTGATGGAAGAACTAGTCTCTTACCCAGCCGTTCATTATTTTTACGGCTTACGTGGAGTGGAACTTGTTCATTACATTCTCTCCTTATTTATTCTCCAGCTTAGCGTGCATTTGCATACGGTATCATCATACTGTGATGTTATTCGAGCTGTTCATCTGTCGAGAAAAAATATTTTTGGTGAGTGAACTTTCAAAAATAGTCAACGTTTGCATGTCATTCTTCACCAATTTCCTTTTCCAATGAATTCATTACATGTGTGTGTTACTGACCAATTCTTTCTCTCCCTCCATATTCCAACTTCAAACCTCATAATTTCAAATATTTGGGGGACATTAGAAATGTTTGTTCCAATATCAAAATTAGGGAGAGAAACAGTTTTGGGGGGTTTATCCTGTTGATTCTCTCCCAATCATTAATTTGATATTGTGATTATAGAAATAAATAAATAAATATGGAGTCTGTGATCAGTCTGTGAGTCTGTGAGTGAGGAAAATAAAATGTAACCAGTATTTCATCCTCTACTAATATCATTTCAACTACATTCTTGCACAAAATTGACTGAATATCATTAAGGCACATTTTTCTGTCCTCGGCTACTAGAAATTTTAATCCAGGCCAAGTCCTCTTTTGAAAAGGTATCATTGATGAATTTCGCGCTTCTGAAGGAGAAGCTTTTGATACTCCTGGCACTAAACTAAATCGACCGATTTTATTATTTCATCAAAAGGTGCCACTTTCGACTGTAGACACACAACACTGGGAGAGAGTAAAGTGAATTTTATTATTGAATATATAGCAGACAATGACACAGCGGGCAATTTTTACAAAATTTGTAGAGTGAATACTGACAATTAGAATTACGGAACTCAGACAGTGATTTAAGCACTGATTGGTATTCTAGAGTGGATTTACAGCCTGAATGACTTAATAAGAACATGTATTACTATACTGAGTTTCGTTTCATCTTGTGAATCATACGAGAGTCAGAACTATTTCAATGGCTTCTATTTTTATTTTTATGATTATAATTTCCCTCATGTGCAAAAGTCGGAATGTCTTGGATGAATGAAAATAAATTTTACCTGGAAGTGATCTTCGAATAGAACAAGACTTACTAGCTTTCTTTCCAGCTTAGTATTCATTATTTCGTAGAGAATCTTCCAAAAAAATTGATACCGAATTTCGAAGTCTATTTAGAGGGAAACTTGCTGCAACACACGTGTGATTAATGAACAAAATCAAATTCCTAAAACAAGGAATGTAAATAAGTTCGAAATAAGGATGGTTGTCTTTTATAATTGGGGAGTGTTTTTGTGCCAGATTCACAGGCACATCAAAAGTGTTCTACGCCTTAATTGGCAAAATCGAATTGAAGTGAGAAGTAAATGTTCTCCGGTTCGAATCTAACTGCAGTTACGACTTTATTCAGTGTCTGGTTCATTAGCAAACGAGTTCTAAACACAGAAAAGATTTGATTCAATTTGAATATATTTAGATACGGTCCGAATTGAAATTCCAAAGTTATTTGAATTACCTGAGACAAACAGTTACGTTCATTAGCTAGAAGATTAGGCTCATGTAGCCTTATTAGAAACAGCATAAACTTGATGGGAGGAGCGAAGTCTGTCTTTATCGTGGCCGATGAGAGACGCATTCATTTCTAACAGCAATAGACGACTTGATATTATTCACATTTCAAATCTTGTGAAACAGGAACAGATTGAAAAACACTCTTAGGTAGCGCTCATTTTTGTATTGGAATTGTGTGACTCTCTAGCAATCTAGGATACTGTTGGAGGAATACCCTAAGGCCTTTCTTGAGTAGGAATATTGATTCTTCAGAAAAATCTTAACTCTAATAATAACAGTCAGGCCTACGTCAGTAATGGAACCTCAAATCCAGAATTCATAAAGAAGTTATGATATTTCAACATGAAATCATGATCAGGGAAGTATTTAAATGATTTTCATCACGCTTGAAAAGTATATTAGTAGTGAAAACTGTCAATGGATCATGTCCATCTGTAATCTTATTACTTGTCTTATCTTTGGAAAATTACCCTGGTGCGTTGTAACACATTCATAAGTCTGATACTTTGTATACGCTATTCCAGTTACCCAACATGAAATAGAACAATTTATATTGGCGAAACTTGTCGTGAATGGATATTTTCAACATTAACAGAACAGATAAGACTACTTTGGTAACATTTCCCATAGCGATGACCGGTTTTGGTCCTGTGCAGATGACATTTAACACAAATAAAGTAACTTGGTAAGTTAAGTTACTCGGTAAAAAGGTCGCGGGGGATTATGGTAAGAGATCAGTGCAGAGCAGGGCAGAGATCGTGAAGTGGCTGGTTACAGTTTGTAGAATGCGAGGAGGCACTCTCTGATATCTACAATGTAATTTCGGCTAATGTCGTGCTGCAGCCATGGACAGTCTGGTGTAGATAGGCAGTGCTGTATTTATGTACGAGTGCCATTAAATTAATGCACTCAGTTATACAGTGACATGTCGGACGGACGAATCAGTTCGCGTAAGAAGCGATATGCGCGCAAGGGGTTTTAATGTGCCATCAGAATGTTAATGCTGGAATTAAGTAGAACTAAAATCCGGTCCAGGTGCGTGTCCGTTGATTCAAGTAGTTCCTTAACCCCGCTCGCATCTGCATATCATCAAAATATTCTTCTATATACGCGGCCAACTTGTTTGGTTATGAACTCGACGCCGTCCATACTCACATACCCATTCCACTATCTCATTTTCTGTGATTTCAACCTCTCACCATCTCTCTCTACCCATTACAAGCTTGCCCTTCAGAGGCTGCAACTCGAAACCTTCCAAACTCGATCTATCCTACAATAATCGACGCAATCAACAAGTGATCTGTTTCGTGCAATCGGTTTACTCATCGAGATGAGGCTTCGAGTACATCCAGTTTTGCACTTCATTAACCTCGAAACGTACCCACCCATCAACATTCCGATACACCAGGCTGATAGATTCATGAGCAATTCATAAGCAATAGTGAATTGTGGACCAGATTTTGTTTAGGCTTTCAACAAGCCATAATATGCATGTGTTTATAGAAGGTAACCATCATAAAAATATAGAAATGGCCTCACCGGTCTTAATCCTCAACCTTCCATCAATGGTTTCCTTTCTCTATCAAGCCATGATTGAAATAAAATCATAATTACTATCTGATAAAATATCCTACACAACATTCAGCGAATAATCTCCAGAAAGTATTAGTTTGAGTAAGAAATCAGTTAGATATTAGTTATATATCAGTTTTAATTGAAAATAGTTATTAGTATTTGAGAAAATGTTAGTTGTAAATGAGAAACTTAACAATTAAAAAAATCTGGTGTAGTGCACTCACACAACTTTCCTTGCCGTTATGAAAATTGATCAGCTCAATTCAATTTCAATTTATTTCCATCAAAAAATACATCAATGAAACATTTACATCTCAATTCAATAACAAATATTTTCAGGAAATAAATATTCCCCCACATAGACTATGGGAAGAATTCCTATCTATAATAACTGTAAAATAAAAAATTCTGCAGAATTCTACCTTAATATTATTCTCACTCAACTATTACAATATTGGAAATATGTTATATAAAGAAAAATAAATATAAATTATTAATTTTTTTTTTTAATAAACAGAGCATGATGTCGTGGGTTTCTTTTATTAAAGAATTAGTATTATGTTGGAGTACCTATCTCTTAAAGTTTTTAAATTACTTATTATAATGTTCAGAGTGCTGCATCACAGAGTTTGAATCAGAATCTACATATAGGGCGAGTTTGTGAGGGCTTCTGATGCCTCCCGACCAATACCAAGCAACCATGTGACTATCTTCTTTTTGTAGTTAGCAACATTGCATCCCTCAGCCTCTTTTATTGTGATTGGAAGATTGCGATGAAGTAGGTGAGCAATACGAAATGGGTTGTTATCGACCGATGTAAAGGTAGCTCTAGGTGTATTAAACCCAAAATTCAGCATATGTCTAGTGGGGTAGTTATGGTTTAGCTGTTTGAAAATTTCTGTTCTGTACGATTTAATAAAAATAAGAAAAGTTTTAATGTAGATTTGTCTTATGTCAAGAACAGGAAATTCGGTGTAGAGTTGTTCAGTAGGAAATCGGATATTTTTATTTAGAATTATTTTGATGAGTGATCTCTGTGTGACAGCTAGTGGATGCAGCGCGGCGGCCGAGACTCCCACCCACGCCAGGACACCATACTGGCGCAACGACTGCACGTAGGCAAAGTAAACCGTCCTACACTGACCCACAGTCATCACCCCTCCAAGCTGCGAAAAGGCGTAAATGAGTTTTCTAAGCCTGTTTTTAACTCCCTGAATGTGTGAAACCCAGGATAATTCATGATAAATTATTACACCTAAATATTTGTATTGTTCCACACGCTCTATGACATTGCAACCGCAGTCCACCGACTGCAGGTCACCACAGGAGTGGAGGGACAGCCGTCTCGTAGCAGGGTCACTGTCACTTCTGAAAAATATTGGCAGATGCTTGGTTTTTTCTACATTTAATGTTAAGGTATTCTGCTCCAACCAGCGTTTGATTTTGACCAAGTCGGCCCCCGCCTGTTCGTAAGCTTCGTCCCACGTGCAGCCGGACGACACCACCGCCGCGTCATCAGCGAAAAGGAACAACCTGCCACCCGTGGAAACCTTCTCTAAATTATTGATGTATATCATGAACAAAAGCGGCCCCAGTGTACTTCCCTGAACCACTCCATAGTCGATTCCAGCCTTTTCACTGTTAATGCCATTTATACTAACGTATTGGATGCGGTTCTCCAGGTAGCTTTTGAACCACTCCAACGATTTAACACCTATGTAATGCAATTTTGAAATTAACTTATGTCGATCTATGGAGTCGAATGCTTTAGCTAGGTCCAGGAAAGTAACCAGGACACGTCTCCTATCTCCAATCTCCTTAGCTATGTTTTTAGAAAACTCAAAAAATGCATGAGACGTGCTCCTGTCCTTTATAAAACCGAGCTGGAGATCTGATATTATTTTCTCACGCTCCAAGTAATCAGCAAGCTGTAATTTAACACATTTTTCAATGATCTTGGATAAGGTGCAAAGTAGAGAAATCGGTCTGTAATTAGATGTTAAGTTTTTTTGACCTGATTTATAGATTAGTAGCACTTTGGCTATTTTACATGGTTTTGGAAATTTATTTGTGTTGAAGCTGAGGTTAACTATATGAAGCAAGGGAGTAATCAAAGTGGCAATATTGTTTTTAATAAATTTTGATGGTATATTACCCGGCGCAGAGTTGCCGTTAATGCTCCCTACCACCTCAATAAGCTCCTGCCGTGTAACTGGCCGCAGCCGGAACATAGAATCAGCGGCATGGTCAGCGTCGTCCACCACAAGTGGACCGGCGGGGTCGAGAGCCTCAGAAAGCCCGTGACCGACTGATACATAATACCTATCAAACTCATTACCTATTTGTTTGATATCTTCGGAAGAGGGGGGTGCAGTGTTACTATGTCCCTCAAAAGCATTCAAGGGAAATTTAGATTTGCCTGTAGGCCGTCCCGCAACATCGTTAACAATGTCCCAGAATTTCCTAGGGTCCCCGTTAGATTCTTGTATTTTAATTTTATAATAATCGAATTTCGCGCGTTTGATTAATGACTTCAATGTATTTCTATATCGTTTATATTTTGAATTGAGTAACACATTTTGTGGGTTTGCTCTGGCCTCTTTAGCTAGTTTGTCACGGCGGCGTATGGATGACAGAAGACCACCCGTAATCCAAGGCTTCAATTTTCTGCTTTTTGCTTTGTGAACATGAATTGTTGTATTTTTCTCCAATATTTCCAGTATAATGCTATTGAAATTGATAGAAGCGGTATCTACATCAGTTGATTCTAATACTCTTTGCCAGGTTTCGTTTTTAAGGGAATCTGTTATATTTGGCCAGTTTATTTTCTTATAATAGTTTTTATCTGAGTTGTTTGTTTTTGAATCGCTTGAATTGATATTGAGGCATGTGATGTAGTGATCATTTATGTCTGTCTTCAGTACTGAATAAGCCCTCCAGTCCGTTGTTAAAAGCTGATAGTGATGAAGACGGGCTGCGATAAATACAGTAAATTTGACAAGGACAGTTAGCCCAGTTGAAAGATAAAGCGAGGCAGGTTGCAACTCCTCCCACAATCAGCTGGTTACTAGTTACTGATAAAGATTCATCGATATATACTACAATACCTTCACACTGATTGATTCTGTTGTAGGAAAGAAGAAACCTGAAGCCCTCAATACTCACAAGGTCACTATCATCTCTAAGCCAGGCTTCTGTTAGAATAATACAGCTATATTTGGTTTTGATTCCATGCAATAAAATTAATAACTCGTCAAAATTTCTATTGTAACTACGAATATTTAGATGCAGCACGCTAAAACTATTCGACCCACGACAATCACCACTTGTATCATTGAAAGCATTGTAATATACAATATTATTGAACTCAAAACAGTCATTAATTGGTCGCTCGAGATAATCATCCTTATCCATGACTATCTTCTAAATCTCGTCAGCGCACCGGCCAGCTCACATTATTTAGAATTTAGGAAAAAAACAATGTGAAGCCGCTTGAAAGTTGAATATTAATTTAACTGATATTAGCAATTATTACTGCAATTAACAACTGATAAAATTAGGAATTTGTAAAGCCTCTTTGAAAGTATCGCATTTAACTTACATGTTACAATCAAGTGGAAAATTATTAGATAAAGTAAACGATGAGAGTAATAAGCCTTAATAATGATTTACTAGCACCCAATTAGATAAGGATTGAATTGAGCTCGCTATAAAGTAAGTAGAATTGATCATAAATAAAATACATTTATACAATATAAATATAAAATAAATATGATGTTGGAACAATAATTGAAAAACAAGAATCCTTAGAGAAAAACTGACAATTAAAAAACATCAAAGAGAATAATAAAATTTCACCTAAAATAAAGATATTCATATTATGAAACAAATATATACATATGATGCTAAATAATCATTGAAAACAAGAATCCATAGGGAGAGAGAAGAACAAGAAACAATCAAAAACCTCAAAGAAAGCAATAACATTTCACCCTAATGTTATATGCTTTCACTATATATTTTGTCATTCACCATGTATTACTGTTGTACCTCAGCAATCAGGATGAAATAATTATTATTATTTTTAATAAAATAGCTGACGCTAGTGTTCACGCGTATCTCAAGTCTACTATTCAAAGATCTGAGTCAGCTGGTGACAGGACAATAACGCTGGAGACACACGATGTCTGCTATCTCTTAATAGTGAATGATTTAATAGAATCAACACTTGCCAACAGTTTGCATTGAATAATCACATTTTCTCGAATTTCGAGCTTATTTTCAATTTTAGGTGAAAATGTTACTAAACATCAGTTGTAGAGATTCTCATGCTCAACCTTTCCACTTGAAATTTTTTGTTTAAATTGTATCTGAAGCCTGATAATTGGGAATCTAAAATCAAACTTTGCATAGATGTGACGGAGCTCCTGAAATTTTTACAGAGATGGGATATGTGGCAGTTGATAGAGCTTATCAATGACTATTCTAGGTATAAATTTGATCAAAATCGTTGGATCCGTTTTTGAGTGAATCGCGAAAACCCCTGTTTTTGACAACATTTTCGCCATTTTAGCCGCCATCTTGGATTGCATTTTGATCGAAATTGTTCGTGTCGGATCCTTATATTGTAAGGACTTCGAGTTCCAAATCTCAAGTCATTCCATTAATAATTGATCACAAAAGATACTTTCTCAAATACACCTTGTGGTGCGTTTTTTAACGGCTTCACATATGTAGGGTGAATCTTGTACTGAATCAATGGTGTAGAGGCTATAAATTTTGTAACTGCGTGCGTGGACGCTGAGTGTACACCAGACTGATTGACTCACTACAAGATTCAATACAATTGTCGGAATCGCGGGAGGCCTAAACGCTCGCTCACCCTTGATTCTTCTAATGACAGATTGTATAATGATGAAATTTTTATAAGTAGTGTAGCGGACGCTAAACACTGAATACGGATACCTTAAAATTATTACCTGTGAAGAATGAGCATACAAAATCATACAGGTCGAGCAAAAATCCCGATGTAGATAATTTACGGGACTGCGTCTCTAATAAGTTCTGAAGGATTAAAATACGGTACTTGGACCAAATATCGTTCAGAATATACTTCGAGAACAGAGTCTTGTCGGGTTTTAAGCTCTATTGTAGGAATTTATATGATCTCTGGCTGCATCTGCTGTACAATTGATGTGTTCGCTCCTAAGTCGAGGTTGGTAACAGATAAAAGCTGATATATGAGCAGGTAAAGAATAAATATCTCGATCTGACCCCACTCGCTACATCCACTTAGACCTGTTCCAATATCCAGCTTAATTCAATTATTTCAATGATCGTATTCGATCGGTTCTTGATGATATAGAACGTATCAGACACAATAGTTGACAGGCTTAAGAAATAATCGAACTCAGAAAACGAATTAACAAAACTGGAATATATTATAATAAAATATATGATCTCACAGTGCAGATTCAGAATATAATTTACAGATTGAAAGTGGTT
Source organism: Nilaparvata lugens (assembly GCF_014356525.2). Classification (NCBI taxonomy): domain Eukaryota; kingdom Metazoa; phylum Arthropoda; class Insecta; order Hemiptera; family Delphacidae; genus Nilaparvata; species Nilaparvata lugens. Next base: position 38,298,236 of record NC_052506.1, read on the forward strand.
TAACATTAACAAAAATGATTAGCAATTTTCTTGTACTTGCATGATATCATGCGTGATTCGACAGAATTTTACAATTGATAAAATTTAACAGTTTTGAAAAAATAGTGAAAAATGAATTATAAAATATTTTTAAAATGCTCGGGGTCGTGGTTCTGGCAGCGGAGGATAGCTAATCAACTACAAATTCTTAGAAATTCTATATGAATAAATTCTAGGCTCTTAAATGCTAAAGCGCTTGTCGGCGTGGCCAATAATTTAACGAAGAAAAAATTTATGTTTCTGCACTGTAATATTTTTCGAAGCGTAGATTGGGGCCCCTTTAAACTTATAACTCACGTGAAATTCCTTGGCGGTCGTGGTTTTCTTCTTTAGATCAAAAATCGTTTGATCGGCAGCGGGTCCAGGCTTCGGTTTCAGCACGTGGGGAATTTTAATTTAATATTTCCTTCACCAAATTAATAAGAGATGATTTAACTTTAAACTTTCAAATTTATCGATTGATGAAAATAAATTTACAAATAACAAATAGATTGGCTCAAAATATTGGCTCACAAATAAAACATATAAAATCAAACAAGAATTTTTTTACGAATAGGTCTTGGTAACTTATAAAGAGATCTGAACGGTGAGGATTTCAAAAGGGAAGTGCTGTCTTTTTCTCTAAGCTTCTTGGCTATACCTTTCTTCTGAGAATCTTGATGTAATAATTTGCATGAAAATTTTGCCATTGGTAGAACGATTGTGACGTAGACGTGACGTCAGTGGCAGGCAGTAGAATATAATTCCTTTAATTACAATAATAATTCAATTTATGTAATTCTTAAAACTGCTTAATCTTCTAGACATAGTTCCTCTCATACAATGTACATGTGCTAGCGTATATGATAAGGCAGGTTTGTTGTCTGATAGTAGATTAACATGTGTTGCTTTCAAACGATCACCTTTTTGGTGCTATTTTTATGCACTATGATTGGCTTAGGCTTGCCAAAGAGATTTAATTACCATGTGGTTCAGTTGAAGTAATAATTAATAAATTAGTATTCTTATACAATTTTTATTATGTCTGAGACTGTTATAATTAATTTCTGCAGTTTTTACCAATAATATAATTTCATGCTATGACCTAGTTAGTTACAATAAGACCTGACATATAATATAATTTCTTGAGTAATAAATAATTTCAACAATAATACATACATTTTATTTTTTATTCGAAATTCTTGGTCCTTTATTGATAGTTTTTATAATTTTTAGAAATGATATTATACTTGGCATGAAACCAGCATGACATTTGACAATACTTTGAATCAGTCAGCTGTGTTCGAACTGCTTTAAACATCTGATCGGCAGTAAACAAAGTGTAACCTCAAAATTCAATGAGCAATTCATAAATAATTCGTGCTTTATTTGCAGAATAATTATAATTTTATTGAATAATTTTCTAGAAAATATTCAGTACAGAACGGTACTCTTATCTAATATACAGTTACTGATAAGTAAGCTTTATCGCTCGGTCGCTAACTATTCCTTTAGCAAATTCTTTCATTTTAAAAGGTAATCACAATTTTCTCTCTTCTCATGAGATCTATTTGAAAGATTCATCACACAAAAGCCCCCAGGATATTTTAAATAGGTAATTGGGAGACGAGTCGAAACAATGACTATTTGAAAAATCCGATATTGTGATGAATACACTATTTCATCTCCTTACTTCTACGAAAACTCCACACTTAACACTAAAAACGATATATCGTGCACTTTTGGCTACGAGAAAATAAATAATTGATTGTTCCTTCCATTGGATACAATCGAAATACAATAATTAATGAGGTCTCTTTGGATCCTTCATTAAAACAACTCCACAACTTCCATTCACGGGTGGCTTATGAGCAGACCCATAACTATAACAAATATACAAAATTTCACATATTATCCTCTTAGGATTCAAACAGTATTTGCAACAAATATAGATTTTCATCATTTTTCATGGTTATTACAAGTTTCGACTCTTTGTTCTGGCTTTTACATAAATTGGGTGAGAGTGTGATTTAACTTCGGTGACTTGACAATTGTCTACCGTTTGACTCGAGCAATTCCTTTTTTACGCTTAGTACGTTGTGTACAAACAGGGTTACACTTGAAGTGATTTTTGATTTTTATCAATGCTGGTTACAAATATTATGCTTTCAAGATTATATTTATCAATTTGAATTACAATTCATGATCTTTTGATGCAACAATAATAAATTTCACATTTGAAGGTAAGAATTTCATTTTCTTTTGAGCTTTTTAGAGATACATTCATATGACATAGAACATGCGCATTTCGTGCAATTTAACATAAATATATATTTTTGGTTGCGTTTTTTACTTATAATTTCACATTAAATAATAGGTTACAATAATTAATAACGATATTGCTTTGATTCCATTAAAATTGACTCTATGATCTCGCACACATTGGTTGGTGTGACGAAGAAAATTATCGAACAGGCTTTGACTCTGAATAGATTTTTCTATCGATTCTGTATTTCGAGGTTAGATTTACACATTTTTTCAAATAAACTTTGTTTATTTTCTTTCCTCCTATTCACTACTAACTTCATCTGATTTCTAATTTACAATTATTTTCTGTTGATAATACAATTTTTGTTTTTGTTTTTCAGTTGTGCGGATATAACTAGGCGATTGTTTCTGTGATGACTATGACACGAGGTGGATGGCTTGATCAGGTTGGTAATTCTTAAGTTGTTTTCAGTTTTAATTTCTTGACTTAAAGTTGATTTCAATTTCTTCTTTTGAAGTGAATTGTTGTTTATTAGATGAGTTGAAATTGTTTATTGGTTAGGCTCTTCTGTAGGGTTTTACATTAATTACGTTTTCCCACCAGTGATTATTGGCGTTCTCGGAATCTTGAATCTTGACGGTGTTGTGTTGTGAAACGTCGGTCACTCGATGCGGTCCTGTGTAAAGATGGAAGAATTTTTTGGTTAACTTGCCTAGGGCATCTGAAGATTTATGTGCTTTTACCAGTACTTCATCTCCGACTTCATACTTGAATTTCTTTGTAGCCTTATCATGATATTTTTTCCTTTGTTTTGCGGATTTGTCTAACCTATTTCGAACCAGTTGGTATAAGTTTGGGTTAGGTTTATCAGGATTTGGAAACTTGATTAGGCTCTGAATGAACGATTCGTTTCTTGTGCCAAATATAATTTCGTGGGGAGTGTATCCGGTACTGTCACTTACACAGTTATTTATGCAGTGTTCTAGGAACGGTACATATTTGACCCATTGTTGATGACGGTGACTGCTATATGCCCTCATAAATCTTGAAATCTCTTTCATTCTTCTTTCCACTGGGTTTGCGCTGGGAGTGTATGCTGAGACTCTTGATGTTTTAATGCCGGCTTGTTCTAAAATTTGTTTCCACTTGGCACTGCAAAAATAGGTTGCGTTGTCTGACAATATGCGTTGTGGTTTACCAACTTCATTGGTCCATCTTTCGGTGATGCATCTGGCTAATTTTTCACCAGTGATTTTACCAATAGGGAAGAACATGGTATACTTTGAGAACAAGCATGTTAAAACAAAAATGAAGCGTTTTTGGTGCATAGACTGAGGTAGTGGCCCATAGATGTCAGCTGATATTAATTCAAGTGGTTGTGAGGGCAAGATAGGTATCATTTCTCCTGCTATGTGAAAACGGTTATGCTTTGTTTTTTGACAGATGTCGCAGGCTCTTATTAACTGTGTAACCTTTTTGTTCAACCCTTTGAAGTAACAACACGTTTTCAGGGCATGTATTGTTTTCTTTATGCCAAAATGACCAATTCGTTCATGTGTTTCCAAAATTACGTCCTTTTCCAGGGTATGTGGTATGACTAGATGCCAAAAATCGGAGTTTTTATTAGCCTTATAAAATAAATGGTCGTTGAAGACAGTGTAGCGTTGTAGATACTGGTATTCTTCTGCTGGAGGGTTGGATAACTTGCGAATGAGATCTGTGATTTTGTTGTCCATTGATTGTGCGCTTTTAAATTTTTCAGATGTGAGGAGTTCGGTGTGCAGGAGCGGCGATATATTGAAGGGTAATGGCACTGGTTGATCTTCGGCTACATAGCATTGGAATGTCGTTTCATTGGCATAGGTGTCACTTCCTTCTCTGGACAAGAAATCAGCAGTTTGATTTCGTTTACCTGGCAGGTGAGTGAGTTCTAGATCAAATTCTTGCAACAACAGAAACCATCTAAACAGTCGGTTGTTGGTTAACTTGGCTGTTTTGAAGAAAGTCAGGGCCTTATGGTCTGTGTTAACAAAAATCTTTTGGCCTAACAACAACGTTCTATATTTCTTGCATACTTCGACAATGCTTAGTAGTTCTTTTTCCGTGACTGTGTACTTCTTCTGGGCTGCATTCATAGTCTTGCTAAAAAACGCTATGACTCCTTTTTCTCCTTTCTCATCATATTGAAAAATTTCCGCACCTAAGGCGTAATCCGATGCGTCAACATTTATATGAAAAGGTTGGTTTAGATTTGGATGATTCAATATAACAGCTTTCAAAAAAGCATCCTTCAACTGGTTGAAAATTGCATCTTCCTTGAGCCCCCATGTCCATGGTTTAGAGGATGATAAAACATGACTCAGTTGTGCCGTATAATGAGACATCTGTTTGTTAAAGCGACAATAGAATTGTAGGAAACCAATAAAACGTTGAAGCTGTTTACGACTTGATGGAGATGGAAAGTTTTTTATAGCTGCTAATTTGTCAATGTCCTGCATGATACCTTTATCAGTTATGATGTGCCCGAGGTATTTAACTTTCTTGGCAAAAAATTCACATTTTGATAACTTTAATTTCATACCACATTTTATTAGTCTACCGAATACTACATCAAGGTGTTGAATATGCTCTGCCACACTCTGTGATGAAATAATTGCATCATCAACGTAAAGAGCGCAAAAATCTGAAATGTCTTCACCAATTGATTGTCTTAGGCAGCGTATAAATATAGCCATTGCGTTTCTGATCCCAAAGGCAAGTCGGGTGAACCTGAGATTTCGGCCGTTGAAGAGGAAGGACAGGTAATCTCGAGATTCTTCTGCCACTTGTACCTGCCAGTATCCGGCGCTGAGGTCGACGGTGGAGTATATGGTCTTGCCATGGAACGTCTGCAACACCTGATCGATCTGGGCGGGAGCTTCACGGTCGTCGTCGAGAATCATGTTCAGCTGGCGGGCGTCGAGACAGAGTCGGGTGGAGCCGTCCTTCTTCGAAACGCAGGTAATAGGCAAACTATAATGCGATGTGGATGGTTCGATAATGCCTAGTCTTTCCATCCTATCTATTTCGGCAGCTGCTGCTTGACGGTGCGCAAAAGGGATGGGATAAGATTTTCTATAATACGACTCATGTGGTTTGACCTCTAATTTGCACTGAAAATGATTTGCCAATCCCGGCTGTTCTGAAAATACTGCACGATTTTTTATGAACATTTCTTTCATGGATTGTTTGATTGCGAGCCCCCATTCAGAATTGTTATCAATTTCATTCAGTAACTTTTCCATCAGAATGTCGGTATCATCTGGTGTTTCATTTTCCAAGCTGTAGTCATCTACTGAATCATGACTCATCATCTCACTCTCTTCACTTTCTCTGTATTGCACCTTGTATTCTCTTTCAGGAATGTAGTCTTCAACCATGTGATATCTCACTACTCTTACATCTCCCGCATTGGCCTTTAATATTATCTGAGTATTGATACTAGTCCGGTTGCTATTGTCGATTAATTGCAGTTCGAGATTTTTGAAATTTATGTTTGAGTTATAATGGGCTAAGAAATCAGCACCAATAATAATGTGTGGTCCATTTGCAGGCAATACCAGGAAGGAGTATGGGAAGCACTTTCCTTCGACTTGGATCTCCAGGAGGCATTGTTTAGATATTCGGAGGCGACGTCCTGGTGTGACACCTGATAGGTAGGTTGAGGTTAATGGTAATGTGGCTATTTCTGTTATGTTTTTCAGGCGGGAATATGAGTCATTCTGGATTAGACTGACCTGTGATCCAGTATCTATGAGAGCTTTGAATTGTAGACTGGCTATTTGTATGGTTATATAGGTTTGAAAATGTTCATGTATTTCTTGAATGCTGGAGTTTTCTTCTTCTAGCAAGGTTTCTCTGATGTTATTATATAGCGCGGCAAGGCATGTAGATTCTTTTCCTGTGTCTGGATTGGTGAGGTTGTTCAGATTTTCCATTCTATTCATTTTTGCAGGTTGAGTAGGCTTAAACCGTATAGAGCGGCAACGACGGTAGATTCCTCTGAGTTTCGGTTGTTTGCCTTGGACTATTTCGACTGGTGGGTGTAACGGGTCAGTATTTTTAATTGGCGGTTGTTCTTCTGCTAATTGATTATCGTTTCTCTCCGTGTGTAAACAGGTGATGGGCGACTGTGGCGGGTGATTTCCATATAGTCAGATTTTCTGCGGCATTGAGGACCCTTGTGTTTTCTCGGCCATATCCGATTTTCTTCCCTGGTTTTCGTTGGGCGTCGTTTGATGCTGATTCGCGCTCGCATTTCCCATCCGGTTATAGTTGTTGTTCCTGCTATGCGCGGCGTTGTTGGAGTATGGGTTACGGTGTTGGTTTATGCGGTCTCGTCCGTCATGATAGTATGCGTTTCTCCGGTTTGTATCAGACTGCTTGTTGTGGTTCTGGAAATTCCTCCTACTTTCTGGTTGGTTTTCTTTATTTAGTCGCTGTTGAAAATTTGTGTTGCGGTCCTGGTTATTGGCAGAATTAAAGGGACGACGGACATTAGAAAAAGAAGGAGTATTTTGTTGGGGTTGGTGATCTTGATGCGGATGCTCTTGTCGCACAGTGAAGTTGTAATCTTCGCGATGCACTGCTTGGATTTCATGGAGATGATTTTCCAGTTCTTTGATGGTCTTAACATGACTAGTCGCTAGTGCCATCTGTACGGGGTAAGGCAGCTTCCAGATAATGATCTGAGTAAGTGCTAACTCGGCAAAAGGTGTATCCAGTTGTGAATTTTGGTATCTGATGTTTGATACGAAGGCGGTGCATGTCTGGCCATTTCGAGGTGAATATTTGCAAGATACGATGTCAGATAGTATAACTTGCTGTCGATCTTGTCCCCAATATTGCTCTAGGAAGGCATCTATGAATTCGGATAAACTATTAAATTTGGCGGCGCGTCTGTGAAGGAAAAGTAAGGGTTCTCCGGACAACAGAGTGAATAATTTGAATTTCCATATGGGCCAGGGTGTGGGGGTAAGCTCTTGAACAGATCTCAGTTGTTCGATGAAGGGTTTTGGGGGCATAGACGCTGAGGTGTCATCAAAATGTCCCAGGTTTTGAAAAATTGTGGTGGTGTTGTACGACTCTGAGGGCGATGACAGTTCTAGGTTGGCCCGAGAGTGACTTATGCGGGTTTCCATCTGAGTGATGTGGGTATCCGTCTGCTCAAATCTTTTCCAGACCTCGGCATCGGCACTCTTCCTTTGCTCGGCGGCAGTGTCACATCGTCTATGCAGGTCGCTGTATTGTATAGTCAAGCTGTCCACCTGAGAGCTGATAGTAGTTTGCTTTTCACTCAGGGTGCTAACATGGCTCTTCAAATTTGTTATATTGGTCGTAACCGGTTCAAATTGCCCTTCGACTCGCCGTATAATGTCCTCGTGTTCATTTTGACACGTAGAGATATGTTCATTTACTTTGGCCTGCACGCTTTGTGTTATCTGCTCTCCTGCTTTGATGCAATGCTGTTTGGCCTGATCAACTACTTTCTCTTTCAGAGTATCCATCTCTACACGTATGTGTTCTTTCAAGGTGACCTCGGCGTTGATTACCTTCGTATGCATATCCTGGGATATCTGATCCAATCGGTTATTTGTTTCCACAATGGATTCATCCAGACGCTCAGTTAATTTTTTGATGGTATTATCTGTGTCACGGAATGCTCCGTCCATTCGCTGACTCAACTTCGCCAAACCCTGTTCATTTACCTTCTTTACTTCTTGAACTTCCCTTTTCAATTCTTCCTTTGTTTGGTCGCTTTTTTCATTTAAGTTGTTTATTGCTTCCTTTGTTTGTTTGTTGTCTTCTTTTAATTCTTCTTTTGTTGATTTGTTGTCTTCCTTTATCTGTTTGCTTTTTTCATTTAGATTGTTTATTGCTTCTTTTGTTTGGTCGCTTTTTTCATTTAGATTGTTTATTTCTGCATTTGTTTTATTTATTGCTTCATTGGTTTTCCTTATTTCTTTCAGGATGAGGGTCCAGTCAATGGCGGGAACGGGTGCATGGTTAACGGTTAACCGCTGGTTCTTTATCCGAGCAACGGTGCGAGAAATGGGAGTTCCTGTTTCTGGGGCGTCGTCGTCCGTATGCTCTCCCGATGTTTCATCCTCCGGCTCTTGGGCGGCCAACGGATCTTCCACTAGAATGCAGCTCTCCTCCACCTGCGTCGACGACAAGTCATCCAGTATATGTGGATGGAAATTGGCGGATGCGGTGGCAGATGCGGATGGCGGCGAACAATCGGGTGAGATGTCTTCGGTGTCCGACAGACTTGGATTGACCTGGTCGTTCCTGCCATGGTTGCGGAAAATAACGCGACGAAAAGGTGTAGTGAATAAAAAACGTGAAAGTGTTGATGTGATATACAAAATAATTGGTAAGAAATCCAATAGAAATTGTTATAGCGTCGTAGTGAGTGAAATACAGAAAAAGTGGTTTAGCAATGTGTTCAGTGATAAAATGAATCAAGTTAGCAATATCGTTAACATAAAAATGACAAGAACATACAGGATACACAATGGACACTTATGCGGTAATACAGGTACGCCTCTTATAAATTATTATTATTATTATTATTATTATTATTATTATTATAAATATTTTACTCTTATAATTTCTTGCTGCAATTCTATATATAGGGCTAGTATTCTTTGCAAAATTTTATATAAAAGCAGCAGTGTTCTGTTTGAATTATTCCGCAATATATCCGTGATTTAATTTTACTTCCCTCTTTATGCTTTAAAAAATTTTTTAAAATGTAGATAACTTCAATCCTCTTTTCCGTAAAATTTTATAAATTATTTCAATATAGACCTAATATTCATAAAATAATATGACTTTTCTTATACCTATGACTTATGATATGACCAATCTTCGAATAACACAATACCATGATAAAATTCTGAGTTCGATTTTTCCTCTAAAAATTCATCAATCGATAAATTTCTTTTCTGTTCAAAAATTGGGTATGGTACGTCTTGTTATTTTATATAACAGTGAACAGTTAATATTAAATTTGAAGAAATTCACAACCATGAATTTTTCAAAAAATTTTCCCGTTGTCAGCGCTATAGTATACTGAGCAACTAAATAATCCTTGTAGTCGATTATCCACCTCTTCAATGCCTATCACAGTTGGGCGCCAAATCATGTGAAGCGTTTTTTAACGGCTTCACATATGTAGGGTGAATCTTGTACTAAATCAACGGTGTTGAGGTTATAAATTTTGTAATTGCGTGCGTGGACGCTGAGTGTACACCAGACTGATTGATTCACTACAAGATTCAATACAATTGTCGGAATCGCGGGAGGCCTAAACGCTCGCTCACCCTTGATTCTTCTAATGACAGATTGTATAGTGATGAAATTTTTATAAACAGTGTAGCGATCGCTAAACACTGAATACGGATACCTTAAAATTATTACCTGTGAAGAATGAGCATACAAAATCATACAGGTCGAGCAAAAATCCCGATGTAGATAATTTACGGGACTGCGTCTCTAATAAGTTCCGAAGATTAAGATAGGTACAAGGACCAGATATCGTTCGAATATATTTCGAGAACAGAGTCTTGTCGGGTTTTAAGCTCTATTGTAGGAAATTATATGATCTCTGGCTGCATCTGCTGTACATTGATGTTTTCGCTCCTAAGTCGAGGTTGGTAACAGATAAAAGCTGATATATGAGCAGGTAAGGACAAAGAATAATATCTCGATCTGACCCCACTCGCTACATCCACTTAGACCTGTTCCAATATCCAGCTTAATTCAATTATTCCAATGATCGTATTCGATCGGTTCTTGATGATATAGAACGTATCAGACACAATAATTGACAGGCTTAAGAAATAATCGAACTCAGAAAACGAATTAACAAAACTGGAATATATTATAATAAAATATGATCTCACAGTGCAGATTCAGAATATAATTTACAGATTGAAAGTGGTTAACATTAACAAAAATGATTAGCAATTTTCTTGTACTTGCATGATATCATGCGTGATTCGACAGAATTTTACAATTGATAAAATTTAACAGTTTTGAAAAAATAGTGAAAAATGAATTATAAAATATTTTTAAAATGCTCGGGGTCGTGGTTCTGGCAGCGGAGGATAGCTAATCAACTACAAATTCTTAGAAATTCTATATGAATAAATTCTAGGCTCTTAAATGCTAAAGCGCTTGTCGGCGTGGCCAATAATTTAACGAAGAAAAATTTATGTTTTCTGCACTGTAATATTTTCGAAGCGTAGATTGGGGCCCCTTTAAACTTATAACTCACGTGAAATTCCTTGGCGGTCGTGGTTTTCTTCTTTAGATCAAAATCGTTTGGTCGGCAGCAATCCAGGCTTCGGTTTCAGCACGTGGGGAATTTTAATTTAATATTTCCTTCACCAAATTAATTAAGGGATGATTTAACTTTAAACTTTTAATTTATCGATTGATGAAAATAAATTTACAAATAACAAATAGATTGGCCTAAAATATTGGCTCACAAATAAAACATATAAAATCGAACAAGAATTTTTTACGAATAGGTCTTGGTAACTATAAAGAGATCTGAACGGTGAGGATTTCAAAAGGGAAGTGCTGTCTTTTTCTCTAAGCTTCTTGGCTAGACCTTTCTTCTGAAAATCTCGATGTAATAATTTGCATGAAAATTTGCCATTGGTAGAACGATTGTGACGTAGACATGACGTCAGTGGCAAGCAGTAGAATATAATTCCTCTAATTACAATAATAATTCAATTTATGTAATTCTTAAAACTGCTTAATCTTCTAGACATAGTTCCTCTCATACAATGTACATGTGCTAGCGTATATGATAAGGCAGGTTTGTTGTCTGATAGTAGATTAACATGTGTTGCTTTCAAACGATCACCTTTTTGGTGCTATTTTTATGCACTATGATTGGCTTAGGCTTGCCAAAGAGATTTAATTACCATGTGGTTCAGTTGAAGTAATAATTAATAAATTATATTCTTATACAATTTTTATTATGTCTGAGACTGTTATAATTAATTTCTGCAGTTTTTACCAATAATATAATTTCATGCTATGACCTAGTTAGTTACAATAAGACTTGACATTATAATATAATTTCTTAAGTAATAAATAATTTCAACGATAATACATACATTTTATTTTTTATTCGAAATTCTTGGTCCTTTATTGATAGTTTTTTAATTTTTAGAAATGATATTATACCTTGCGTGAAACTGGCGTGACATTTGACAATACTTTGAATCAGTCAGCTGTGTTCAGGCTGCTTTAAACATCTGATCGGCAGTAAACAAAGTGTAACCTCAAAATTCAATGAGCAATTCATAAATAATTCGTGCTTTATTTGCAGAATAATTATAATTTTATTGAATAATTTTCTAGAAAATATTCAGTACAGAACGGTACTCTTATCTAATATACAGTTACTGATAAGTAAGCTTTATCGCTCGGTCGCTAACTATTCCTTTAGCAAATTCTTTCATTTTAAAAGGTAATCACAATTTTCTCTCTTCTCATGAGATCTATTTGAAAGATTCATCACAATATCTATTTAGGCTACTTGTTGTTTATTATGTATACCTAGCAACTATATCCAAGCTCATTGCAGCTTCTAGTGAGCTGTAAGTGAACACTGACTGAACAGTGACTGAACAGTGACTGAACAGTGACTGAACAGTGACCGGACAGTGACTGAATACTATTGGATGCTGTACTGCAAAATATAACTGGGAAAATATATCCCTTGTGATACAATGATTTGATTACACTCTAGAATTCATATCTGAAAGCATACATGCTACCCAGGGGATATCTTATTACTGTTTGGATATTCAAGCTCCTTGTAATTATTCTATAGGATGCTCACTTTTTCTTTCATTACTAGATGTGGGTGAAGAGGATTTGAGGAATAAAGATCAGCAATTCATTTTTTTTTAAGGTTAGGTTTGGTCTTAGGTGACCTTGAGGTTAGGTTTGGTCGTCTTGGGTGACCTTGAGGTTAGTTTGGTCAACTTGGTGACCTGAGGTTAAGGGCGGTGAAGAGTCACCATTTTAATGGACGTTTTTTGAGTCACCATTTTAAAGGACGGTTTTTTGGTATTCTACTCTTAAGGTCCTTACACGATAAGGATCCGACACAAACAATTTAGATCAAATGCAATTCAGATGGCGGCTAAATGGCAAAAATGTTGTCAAAAACAGGGTTTTTCGCGATTTTCTCGAAAATGGCTTCAATAATTTTGATCAATTCATACCTGAAATAGTCATGATAAGCTATATCAACTGCCACAAGTCCCATATCTGTAAAAGTTTCAGGAGCTCCGCCCCATCTATGCAAAGTTTGATTTTAGATTCTTAATATCAAGCTTCAATAGAATAAACAAAAAATGTTGTGTAATAGATTGAGCATGAGAATCTCTACAATCAATTTCAGTAACATTTTCACCTAAAATTAACAATAACTCGAAAATCGAGAAAATTTATCCAATTGCAAACTATTGGCAACTGTTGATTCTATTAATGATTCACTATGAAGAGATAGCAGACCTCGTGTGTATCCAGCGTTATTGTCCTGTCACCAGCTGGCTCAGATCTTTGTTTATAAGTAGACTTGAGATGCGCGGGAACACCAGCGTCAGGTGATCAGTTTTTCCATAATGGCAAGGAAAGTTGTGTTAGTGCGCCACACCAGATTTTTATAAACTGAATTGAAAATTGGTAACAGGACCAAAACCAAACTCTGTATTTCCATTACTTAGAAAACAGATATTATAGTAAATTATTATATTATATAAATTTATTTATTCACTAGTCTACTTATATATTTATTTCATTGATTACTTTCCGTTTGGTGCTACATTTATTTACATAAAAATTGAAAAATCAACTAGGTACCCTTTCTACATTTTTTTTTATTTTCTCACAAAAATTATGAAAATAATTTGAAAGGATACTTTGATTTTCAATTATTTTTATCTGTTTTAGTGTAGCCTATGAAAGTTCTAGATAATGTTTCACACTTTCAAGAGCAGAAATCTCGAAAACTAATGAATATGTCACAGAACTTGCTGAACATAACTTATAGGAAATTTATCAAGCGTCATTTTTGAATGGTTAGTCAAGTCGGTGAAAAGCATTCTTTCCAAGATAGTAAAAAATGTAAGCAAGAAATACAAAAATGCAAAAAATCATAGAATAATCCTTGAAGATTGAGTATTTGCTTGAGAATTACCAGTATGTACTGTCCAATTGTCATATACAGATTGAATCTGAAATCATGACCCTGAAGTTCAAAGGTTAGAGGTGAAGAATGTTGGAGTAGGTACTTGGACTCCATACAATAAACCATTTTTTTCAAATAATCTACTGAATTCTATAAAAATAATTATATAGGTCTATAATTATGAAAATAGGCTACTTAAGATAATTTAATCCAATAATCCGATCTGATCTTGTATTACTATTTTAATTCCGCATTGATGGAATATTGAGGCTATGAATAATTTCAAACCAAGCTTACAAAAAAATGACAAATTAGGCTGCTTCGCATACGCTGCGGCTAGGCGAGAGTTAGTAATATTCTTCTTCTTCTTCTTCTTTCTTCTTCTTC
>NC_052506.1:38312275-38329775 GCF_014356525.2 Nilaparvata lugens
TTCCTTCTAAATACAACAAGCAAGAGAATAATATGGTATAAATATTTCAAATACAATAAAATTTTACTATACATTCATAGAAAAAACATTTTTTGGAAATTAACCTACTTAACTATGAGAGACCCATAAATAGTACCGGAGTTAGTACCATTAATGCATTTTAAGTAAGGGTGAGAATACGTTGAGTAAGTTAGCTCACATATTATTTGAAATTATGTTCTCTATGTTTTATGTCTTTCAATTGTTTAGTCCAATTTCTGACGGCGGTTACGAATTTTATTGGGTTTTCTATCCTATTATGCGAGCAATTTCTTTATATCTGTTTATATTTTTATATCTGGTTATTTATGTTCAACGGATCTCAAAAACGACTCTAACGATTTTCACGAAATTTGGAATATAGTAGATTTATGATAAAAAATTCAATTGCACTAGGTCTCATCCCAGGGAAAACTCGCTGAAGGACATGAAAAGGATATTCATCCTTGGAAAAACAGATGATAATTTCGTCGTCTGTCGATAACAGAAGTTGCGTGTGCCTGTGTGGGATCAGCTGTGTAATAAATTAGCTCACCGTATCTCGCGAAAAATCTAGAAATTTTAATTGACTTGATCAAAATAATCTGATTTGTTGACATGATATGGTATATCATAATATTCAAAGTTAATCTCTATTTTACAGTTCCAAGTGATTAGTGAGTATTATTTTTTTATTCAATATGGTATGTAAACAATCTTAATTAGAACTTTTATGTTTTCAAATATTTGGACAGAAAATTTGACCTGAATTCAAGTGTATGGAACATAACCTACTTTTTGGAATATTAATTTATCCTATTATATTAAGCGAGCAATTTCTGTATATCTGATTGAAAGAATAATTTTTTAATATTGTCAATAACACTTTTAAAAGTGGTATTGACAATATCAAAGTCTTATTCTTTCAATTATGGAGAAATACCACAACATCTCATACCATACATTCAAATTCTGTGTATCTGTTTATATTTTTATATCTGGTTATCTGGTTATTAATGTCCAACGGCTCCAATGATTTTCACGAAATTTGGAACATAGTAGGTTTATGATATAAAAATTTGATTGCCCTAGGTCTCATCCTTGGGAAAACTCGCTGAACGGCATTAAAAGGATAATTCATCCTTGGCTGAAACAGCTGAGACTTTCGTCGTCCGTGAATAGTAAAAAGTGAGCGAGTGATTATGTGGAAAATCAAAATATCGCATCCCCGAAATTCATAAGCTGACGTATAACCAGCTGTTAAATATTATAAACACGATCATTTTAGAGAATTGTGTTCTGTTTATCAATAAATAAAAATAACGAGCGAAGCTCGGTGCCCCGATATTTGTCTTGATATGTGCAAGAAGAATGTATTGTGGAATAAATTTTCAACAGTAGATTGTTTACAGCAGTATTTTTTTACAAGACATAAACCTATTTCGGACTATGTGTAACCTTATCTAAATTTGGGAGCACAAGGTTACCTTATTTTCTCTCTCCTATCATTTTTGATGATGTACTTATTGTATGAATCAAACAATTTTCACTTGAGAACATAGACGTACCAGATTTTCCATAAGAAAGACTGAAAATCACTTTTTGATCACAGTTTATTGATTGAGCACGATAAAAGCATATCAAAAAAGCAGCTCTATTACCAAACATCCTTTACACTCTATCGAAAGTTATCATGCTTTTTGCAACTTTGACACCAAATGGTCAGTGAAAATTGAAAATTCGATCACTGGACGTTTCAACTAAAATTGATTCGCGTACGAACAAAGACCATGTGACGTTTATCCTTGAGTATCGTTTTCGTCCGTTCTCGAACTTCACGTACGAGCTTTGACGTGCGTGTTTTCGGCATTCTCAATAGCCAGTCCACTCTTGGCACGTGTCCACATGCTCTGCTCAACTAGAATTTGAATTTTTCAATTTTGCCAGCTTTGTCGAAGGCTCTCGATTGATCGGCACCGCTCGAGCGGATGAACAAGATTGGTCGGCGATTCTTCATTCTAAAGTTCAATGTTCACCATCAAAAAACTGACCGACCGCTCTGCAACTCACACACAGAGATACACATAGAGAGGGAGAGAAAGAGTGAGTGAGAGAGAAACAGGGTGAGATCGCGCGCTCTTTGACAAAGTGACACATCACACACCAAGTACGCTGAAGGAAACTTGACTCCATTAGCACACTGCACAATATCTACACATACATCATTCATCAAAGTGCGATTATGAATATCAATATTGAACAATATTCAAACTAGTAAGATTTGACGACCACCGAGGAAGATGTGGTGGCGGTTTTGTAAATTGTCGAAATGTTTTTTAGACCAGGGCAACATTTTATGATGTGCAAAATGTTGGGAGTATTGGAAAGTCTATTCATTCACTTATACAATCACAAATTATACAGTTATAACTGGGAAAGAGCAACAAGCTTGGCTCGAATGTGCGAACAGACAGTGCGTGTGGGTCGCGGTTTGGCTTTCGGTTTCGATTGATGCCACTAATCATCTGGCATAACTTGGATGCCATCATAGAACTGAAACTATCGATACCGTTCTGTTGACTCCCATGTTTTACAATGTGTATGTGATACTTATAGAGGTCGATCGCGAGCGAGACCTATCCTGAAAGCTTAACATCGACCGGTCAGTTCTGCTCGTACTCCAACATTATAACATTGATTCAACATTGAATTGACCTCACTTGAGGCAAATGTTGATTAATAATTCAACTATATGAATCTATGAATGCGGAATATAGAAGTTCATAGTTTTAATACGTCAGCATCTTCATTTACAATCACCAACTGATTAGTTACTCCTTCTATTGTTTATCATTTCTCGAGATAAGCTTCAACCTGGGTGATAAATTAGGCTACACATGAAACTCATAAAACATTTCAATTTATTATAATAGTCATAAACTGATCCTTAATCAATCATAAGTTTGTGATAAATGACATTCATAATATACAGAGTGGTGAAAAGTCCGAGAACGGCTTAATATCTCATACACTAAGGTAATTTGACAGTGGGTGTGATTGGAGATCCTACTCCGATAGAAACTACTACTTTACTATGACTTTGAAAATATGGTCCGCCATCTTAAAACCGCCATGTTGAATGCAACTTTATTTTTTCAAATAGGGAGGTGGTCATGCACTCATGATTCCGATACAGAATTTCAAGTAAAAATGAATGGCGAAAACCACATATCGATATCTCAAACCGTTTAGAAGATATTCACATTATTAATCAATACCATTTATGTATTTCATTTCTGATTTGCATGGTATTGATTCTTTGGAACGGTTTGAGATATCGATATGCGGTTTCCGCCATTCATTCTTTCTTGAAATTCTGTATCGAAAACATGTATCTCATTTTTTTTCTATTGGTCAATACTATAGCCATCTAGTCTAAAGACTAATGAGCTAATTTTTTCTATCCTAAATTACTAATGTATCTCATGACCACCTTCCCATTTCAAAAAATAAAGTTGCATTTAACATGGCGGATCCAAGATGGCGGACCATATTTTCAAAGTCATAGTAAAGTAGTATTTTTAATTGAGTAGGATCCCCAATCACACCACCGTCAAATCACCTTTGTGTATGACATATTAAGCCGTTCTCGGACTTCTCACCACTCTGTATAAGGTTACACATAGAAAACTCATTTCCAATCATACGGGAATAAGCATTACATTAAGTTATAAATTATTATTGAACGTATATCAATAGGACACTAATCCAGTTTCAAGATTGAATGATTCACTGTTCTCAAGAGTTCAAAAAATCCAGTTGCAACTTATTGGAAAAATGTATTCTGTTCTCTGAGAAAAGTAGTTGTTGAGTTGTATGTGTCACTGTATTTGTCACTGCGTATCCGGATTGAGCAAACTATCCCATTGGTGAAATGCGATGTCATATGACATATGTCATATGTTGATAACAGCTTTACCTAAAATCAAAAAGATTGTGCAGTTAATCAAATAGTCCTCAATACTCTAGCCTGTTATATGTAAATGTGTTTGCCCGTATAAAAATTATCTCTTCCTGTTTGAAGATTGGAATTTGAGATTGTCGCCGAGTCAGTAAACACTGGTCAAGACGGGCTTGGCGCTATTGGTTTTCGATAGTTGAGAAATACGGGAAAAACTTGGAGTGGAACATAAAATTTGTCACTGCGTATTTATTTATTTCTTCCACATAAAATGATTTTGTCCGTTATCCGAAAGCTTATGTAAAAAACTAGCTCTGGCACTGGTTTTGCCGTATTGGTCGACACATTCATTTACGCGTCGTGATTAAAGAACTAGTTTTGTACGCACAATCGAACACAAAATCACACGTCTAGAATAAGATAGGAGAGGACAATTCTCCTCACATATTCTCAGCCATCTTAATTCCAATAATTGGATGTGGAATATTTTTAGTCAACAAATTTGAGAAAATGTTGTACTTTGCCCACTTCTATTGAGGAACAACCATCAAATAAGAGAACTTAAGTGTAAAATATTCAGAATCAGATGAGTTCTTCCCTGTCCATTGGAATTACTGGAACGAACGATTAACTGTTGACTCTATCAAGTGATACAATTAGAAAGCAGGAGTATGGGAAGGGAATATTCTCACCCAAGAAAGTTCTCTCTCTTATAACAAACATATTTAAGCAAATATTGAAGGAATTACTGAACAAGAATTAATTTTCCTTTCTCAACTTTTGAAATTGAGATAATCCTATTGTCAGATGTTACAGATCGCTGTCCATCTGCAACCTTATCTTAATCGTATTCTTTCACTTACTTTCTATTCTTTGATGATTGTAAAAGTTGACGTGAACTTAGCGTGGACTGAAATTTAATCGAATTCGCTGAATAAAAAATGATCTGTTTCGTTTTACTGAAGATTTAATAGAGCTTCATCACATGGATGAGATATGGAATTTGTTTGTGATAGTATGCTAGTTTTTAATAGTTTTATAGTGGAGTAGAATAATTGGATTGAATTTGTAGTCTATGGTCCATCAGAAGTATATTGTTCTGTGTTTTTTTTAAAGATTTATTGGAGTCTCATCACCTTAACAAGATATAGACTGAGCATTGGAAGAGAAAAGTTGGTTGTAGTGGATGTACGGTATGAAGGATAAAGGACGAAGGATCAGTGATGGTAACGATTTATTTAGTGCGAGAAGTAATTTGGAGAGGATGTGCCTCGCCGCGGCTGAGCATTTCCTGCTGCTGAGGCCAACGTTTATGAAGTGAATTGTAAACCAGTTAACCACTATGATTGTTCCAAGAATCATTTTAATGTTAAGAGTGGCGCCCTGTCATTATTGAATAACTGCATAGTACGGCACAAGCATGTGTATAAACGCCCCATGTGAATTGTAGAGCGCGATCATCTCTTGAAGCGATACCTGCTTCCAGAACCACCAATCATTCCACCCGTTCCACTCGACACAAAATATTCCCCAACCACGTTTATTCGTCATTTGTTCTCATCCGAACTACGCACTTGCACGCATACTCACTCTCAGCAAATTGCTCACGCATCTCAGCACGCACGACTATCGAAATTACCCGAGGACCAAGTGGGAAGCTTCGCTTTTCTGCATTCATAATACTCGCCTTGCCAGTGAGAAAATACCCAGAAGCCTCACCAACGCTTTGCCAAAATCACGATCTCCTATAGTCGATCGAATGAGGAAACTAAAGGTTACCAACAATACGCGTCGATTTCGGTGGTCCTACACTTACAAATTTGGATAGAGCTACAAAGAAAATAGTCAATTACATAGTCGATAGAATAGTTCTCACAGATCCATGGCTCTCTTGATACTGAGGAGTCCTAGAAAAAATAGTTTACAGTGAAAACTCTTATCTATACGAAATTTATTCCGATTTTCACATTCTCTTTACGATAGCAATCTCTGATTCTGAAGTAGGAATAATCTAGGAATGAGCTGAATATCAAGTGGATAATTTCCAAATAGAATTGAGTTGAGCGTAAAAAATTAATAATGGCTTTTCACATCGTCTATGAGAAAAAAATAGTTTACAGTGAAAACTCTTATCTATACGAAATTTATTCCGATTTTCACATTCTCTTTACGATAGCAATCTCTGATTCTGAAGTAGAATAATCTAGGAATGAGCTGAATATCAAGTGGATAATTTCCAAATAGAATTGAGTTGAGCGTAAAAAATTAATAATGGCTTTTACATGTCTGTAGTTCCAATGTTATAATTATATACAAACTTTATTTTTCCCTGATGATTTTATAGCAGCTTCTCCACAAGCAACAGCCTACATAATCAACCTGGACATCCAAGTTTGACTTGATTATTTCCTTGTGCATTGTCACGTTATTCTTTATATAAAATAACGATTAGCCTCCTGCTTGGCATCAGTCGGTAAAGCATGAGATTTAATATAATTAGGGCGTGGTTTTCTAATAGTATTCAGTCTTAAAAAATCTTGATAGGCCTAGATATGGGCTTCTCCAATAACTCTTGTAATTCAATAATAATAAATATATATATATAAATGATACTTATACTATAGAGATGAGGATATAAAATGAATTACACCATGAAAATTTTACACATATATTACATAATAATGCAAAGATCAGTCGAGGCAAAAAATATATATATAGAGCGATAAAAAATATAATATAAAAATAGAACAATATTTGAAATCAATAAAAATATCACAGGCTAACTTTATATTCTAGATTTATGGCACGAATCATTACCATGTGCCTTTATCTTGAAATCATATGCATTCTTTGGCATGTAGCTGTGACATGTACTTGCTAATACTTGTCTGCTTGGATAATTCAATCAAAATATGTGCTCTAAGATCAGTGATAAATTAGCCACTAATAATCCAAATATATATATATATAAAAATCTCTAGTATTTAGTAGATTTATTTGTATCGAATATATATTTTCATCTCAGGGTGCAAGATTCGGCACCTGACGGAATAGGTAGAGCCATTCATCTAGTGAATTAGGACTATGATAAATTATCGCAAATTGTATTGCAAAAAATTGAATATTGATGCATATGTTTTAATAGCCTAGATTTCGTACTTCTTTGATTAAACAGAAATTTCTAAAATATTGATCTATATATTTTCTTTCAATTAAATACCTTTAATACTAATTTTTTACTTGCGCAAGTATTACTCTTATTAATTTCTTAATTTATAATAACCCTTTCGGCGAGCTAGCTTTGATCATCAGATTATTTCGAAGCACTAGGGCGCCCATCACTAAATTCAAATTTAAATCACTCACGTGTCGAAAATCTTCTTGTAAGTCGCCGATATCGATCCAACTCCATGCGGTCCGGGAATATGGTAGCCGGAATCGTCTCCTCCAAGGGGTTATAAATTAATTATAATGAAAAATGACTTCTGCTTCACAATAGCATCACGAAGTCTTCTTAAGAAATTAATAATTTACTTTAACTTTAACTTTTACAAAATATTAATAAGGTACTTCGCTCTAAAATATTGGGGTCCTCTTATGGTGGCATCTGGCTGGCGAGTGCTGGTTCTTCCTTCTCAAGTTTTACAGATTCTCTTTCCGACTTTCAAATTAGCATAAAATTTAAATATCTCAATCCTCCGCCATTAAATTCAAATAGATCTTACAAAGAATGCCAAAATATTGCTTAGATTATATGATTAATAATTTCTTTGCATTCGAGCCATATTGATAAATAGATTACACAAATTTTTACACAAAATCTACTACAATTATATAAATATATATAAATATTTTTGAATTGGCCTACAATTGCCGCCTATTAACTGCTGTTTTACTATTGGTGCATGCAAATTTTATTAGGTATTCATGCGCCTGGTAACTCTTATTTCCTGAATACATTAAATTATTTTTATTTGGTTTTTTATTTATGCTCTTTGCATGCTAGTTAATATTATATATATTAATATTAATTCCATGCTAACTAATAATTAGCCACGTGGACGGGTGTTTTTTCACATTGCACACCATCCGAATGCAATAAAGCTCTGCCAAGGGGTTTTGGTCAGATTCTACGTTCTTCGGTTTGATCGATCTCTAGGTCACCGACCCGTGAATACTTCTACATAACCTCAATCTTCAAATATTTTATAAATAATATATTTATGAGTAGTAACTTTCTTCAAATCCTTTTTAAGTTCTTGTACCATTTAGCCAGAACAAGCTGATGCTATCTTATCTTGATTATTATCTGCTTGGCGATATTAGCCAATTACTTTATTTTTAGACCTATTACTATTTCTGTTAGGGCTTTTCATCTACCCAGATTTAAGATGTTACACACGCCCCTGGGTTTGAATTCAAAATATTTGAGAATCACAATGTTTTTAATGAAAACCCACCCTTCAATACATTGATATACACTATACTTTATTTATAAATTATACTCTCCTACTTCTATCACATTTCGCAGTCATATTTGCTGCATCCTTTATACCTTTATCTAATACAATAACAAATTCTCCTCCTCAACACACATAAAATATCATAAATATAAACTTCTAAACACATCCTCCTGACAGCTCTTAAAACATAGTAATTTTTAAATTCGCCGCTTGCAGGGCTGCCAACTTAACTACACACATTTCATAATTCTCATAAATGATTCCTTTTAGACAATAATTTCGATTCATAAACTTCTGGGCTTATATCTTATAGTATTTCTTAGGTCTTAATATAAATAATTTTCTATACTTCAGGTACAATACTTTCTTTTGCTAATGGCTCTTTGGTTTTGGTAACTGGTATTCACTTTAAATCTTTTCAGGTAACAAACGTGGCATAATTAAAAGTAATAAATAAAAAAACATATAAATAAATATATCGACATTAATAAATATAATAAATAACAATAATAAATAACTCTTTGGGTACAGTACTTCTTTTTAAAACATATGTTTAACAGATATTACATTCATTTGATTTGGGTGGCTTTGGTGGCCTGTTCGCTGTTCTACAATTCATAGTGTTACATGTTACAGCAAATTTGCTATCGACTTTCATAACTAACCTAACTGCTCAATTTTTTCTCTTAAAAAGGTAATTAACAAATTTTAATTTTATTATCCCCGCTTGTGTCCTTTTTTATCTGATGTATATATTTAATTACATATTTAAAAATTGTTCTTTTCCTTATTGCAGGCTTCTGACGGCTGGAAGGAGTTAAAACATTGGATTGTTGCCACGAGGTCCTATACCAATATTAAATTTATTAAGGAAGGTTAGTAATCGGTTTGATAATAATGTTTTCCTTTATTTCTTATCATATTTATTCAAATTCGATGATATTTCATGTAGAATTGTTGTGGTTTACTTGCATCTTCTTGCATTCTGTTTGTAGATGTTGCTGTAGGCCGTTAGGTTATCTGCTATCCATTTGTTGATTGTTGAGGCTGTCCTATTATTAATTTATCTTCATGAATATAAAACCCCGGTATCTGGTGTATTCTCTCTTCAAATAACTCCTTGTTCCTTTAATAATAATTTCTTTTAATTGATTCAAAGTCTTCCATTTATTTTCTTTCAATACTATCCACATAGTTTCTTTATAAACAAGCTTAATCATATCAGGAAACAGTTTCGTAAAGCAAGATTTTTCATAGGCCATAAACTTCTTCAATAATATTATCCTCTTCATTATTTCCTTAACATCACAATTTTTAGCAAACATCACAGCCATAATAACAAATAATTTCACCATACAAGATTTCCAACAGTCAACAAATTCATTCAACACTAACATGGTCTTAATTATAACATCAATAGCATCACTTTTCAATATTATCACAGACATGGTAATCCACACAATACAATAAATCAAAACACTAATTAGTTCTTTAATAATATAATCTTTCCACATATAATAGCCCGGTACTTCCATTTTATTGACATTATTCCTTACTCCTTTCACTCTTCTTAACCACCTTCCATTATTCATTAGTCCAATAAGTAGTCCACTCCATTATTTTCCCGGCATGAATCCATAGTTGCTTTGTTACCAGTTCCATTTTTGTTCCATTTCTTTGGCCTATTATTCCGGTCACATCGTTGATCATCTCCCTTGAAACGAATGTGCCGCGGATGCACGCCGTCGGTCCGCTCCTGTCTTCCACGGTGTCGGTCCGGTGTTCTTCTTTGCCCCTTGAAGCGTGCATGCGGCCGGTATGCGCGCGCGTGGTTCCTCCTTCGTCGCTTCTTCCGCCTCCGGGCCTTGCGGTGCATGCTCCTTCGGTCATGTAGTCCGTTCTCCTCGTCTTGATACCGGTCGGGTGTCCTCGGGCGCCTCCGTCTCCGGGCCTTGCGGTGGTCGCTCCTCTTGTCCTGGATGCCGTCCTCTCGGTCTTCCATGGGGTCCTTGGTTTGCTGTGGGGTCGAATGATGCGGATGCGGATCTGATACGTTTTCAATTTGCTCTGTATCCACCAACTCCTTGATTATAGCATGATCCTGGTGGCTGTTGGTATTCTCCGGCGGTGAGGGATCTTCGGTAGTGAACAGGATGCTGAGTAGGGATTGATGTTTGCAGGATTTTTTAATTGCATGTTTGGCGGCGGTTTTTAGTGGTAGGCTGTCTTGTATTGACTTCTGTTTTTCTAATATTTTCGGTAAACCGTTCACAAAGGTGGTATATGAGGCTGTAGTATCTTTATTTTCTCTATCTATTTTTTCTGAGCTTGCGTGGGGTTGTATCGGGGTTATCATGTATTCGTAATTTTTTAGCTGTAGTCTTCTCTGTGTTTGGTGGTGGGTTCCGGGTTTTTTGTTGATTCAATCCTATTGCATGCGCTATGGTGTAGTTTGTATTTATTTGATGAGGTGGTGGTTTATAATTTCTATTATGATTATTCTGAGTGTAATCATTGTTTGTGTTAAATTGATCACGGCCATAATAATAATTTCTTTTGTAGGTTTGCTGTGGATAATGGTTTGTTTGACAATTTTGAAAGCTTCTACTATTCCAATTATTTTGATTATGATCATAGCAGCGTTTAAATTGAGGAGTAGATCGAGAGTGATCATATGATACTGGTTCATAGTTTTGGCTGGTATACTGATTACTTTTTGAGTTGTGTTGATTCCGTGTGTATCTTTGGTCTGAACGGTGGTTGACATTGCCATCACAGACTGTATGCCATATAAATGATTAATCAGCTGCTTACAATCAGTAATGGGTTGTGTGGCGAGTGCCATTCTAACTTGATACGGTAGCTTCTTTAAAATAATGCTTGCTAATGCCGATTCATTAATGGGCTCGCTCAGTTGAGAATTTTTAAACTGTATGGCAGTGACGAAAGTGGTACATGCACCGTCTAAGTTAGGGTTGAAATCACATGATATGATGTCCGCTAGCACGTCCAACTGTTTACTTCTGCTCCAATACTGTTCCAGGAAGACAGCGACAAACTCATCCAATGATGTAAATTCATGGGCTCTACTCCGAAAAAACATCAGGGGTTCGCCAATCAATAAATTAGTCAAACGGAGACGCCAAAAATTCCAAGAGGTAGGTGCAAGAGTTTGTACTAATTTTATCTGATCAATGAATGGTTGAGGTTGCAAATGGCGATCAGTGTTATCAAATTTTCCTAGTCCTTGTAATATACTATGTACGTTGAGGTTGTCTGTTTGAATTCCTTGAGGTTGTTGTTGAATATGATTTTCCAATGCTATTATTTTTTCCTGTGTTATCTGCCATTGACTATTATGTGTAATTTTATTTGCGTTTATTTCTTGATTTAGTTGAGTCAGAGTGGATTTCTGAATTAGTAGAGTTCCATTTAAAGCTTTACAGGTTCAGTGTTTTGATTGATGCTACCTTGCAGTTGGTTCATTTTTGTGGACATATTAATCTGTTTGTTTTGTATTTCTTTAATATTGTTAATATTTTTGTCAACTGTAGTTGTTAAGTTTTGATTGGCAACGGTAATTGTTTGTGGATTTCTTGGTGGCAATCGGCCTTAATGTTATTTGTTATATCCTGAATAGGTGTAGTGATTTGTGTATTTAAGTTGTCTATCCTTTCATTGAGTTCACATGTAACCGTATCTAACCTTTCCGATAATCCTGCCGTAACTTTATCCTGACTTTCTTTTTGTAGGGTTATCATTGCTTTTAACTCTTCCCTATGACTCTCTACTTTAGTTTCAATATTATCCAACCGTTGTTCTACTGATTTTATAGCGCCTGTGGTCTCTTTCATACCCTGTTCCACTGTCTGTTTATTTTCCTCTTTTACTGTAGCAATCTCCTTTTTAATCTCCTGCATCATACTATCCATTGTTTTTTGTAACATAATGTTGAAAGTGCTACTCGTTTGTTCCATTATACCTTTTGAAGCGGATCTAATTCTGTGATTGAAAATATACTTTGTTTGCCAGGTGTGACTCGGCCTCCGGCGATGCGGGTTCTGCAGGTGCTCCTCGCCCCCTTCAAAGTTGATCTCTACTA
This sequence comes from Nilaparvata lugens, assembly GCF_014356525.2. Classification (NCBI taxonomy): domain Eukaryota; kingdom Metazoa; phylum Arthropoda; class Insecta; order Hemiptera; family Delphacidae; genus Nilaparvata; species Nilaparvata lugens. Next base: position 38,324,820 of record NC_052506.1, read on the forward strand.
TCCGTTGATTCAATGGTGTGTCAGCGGCGTCGATTCGAGTGGAGGATAGAGGTTGCAGACCTGGTGGATCGAAGACTATCGACCCGACGCTTCCTGGTTCCCTTTCTCGTGGCGTATTGGCATCTACCGTGGTGGGGTTTGATGTGCTCGGAGTCGACAAAGTGGGATCTGTGCAACCGCCGTACATATATGAAACTTCAGAGTTTGCGGGAGTGTGATTCATTATGTCAAATGTGATAAATGCTAATTAAACAGTGATAAAAATGATAAGCGAAAATGCTTAAAAAAAAAAAGACACAACCGGGACTTACAGTGAACAGTGATGTGTAAAGTGTTTGGATACTCTTACAACCAGGTATTTATACTTAAGTTTTTTACAATGCTCTAGCGCCCTCAATGTTTTGTTGATTTATTTTTGGCTAGTTTACAGGCTGCGACTTATTTTCCAACCGGCTTAAACACCTAATATATTTTTGACTAGAAAGTAATAGCAGTTTAGGCTTATAAAATATAATCTCTCTCTATAAACATGTAATTTTTCACAGTACTAATAATATAAAATTTTCTTTAAAACATATAATTTCTCTCTATTTAAAGCTCTTGTTTCCCCAAAAAGTAATACAAATTTTCCTTCGCCAGTTTTCCTCACAACTCGTATAAGTTATCTATAATTTTCAATATGGTTATTGACTTAATTTCAAATAATTATACAATGGGCTTGGCTCTCATCGTCAGTCCCACGTTGGCACGACATGTCTTTGTGTCACGTTATTCTTTATATAAAATAACGATTAGCCTCCTGCTTGGCATCAGTCGGTAAAGCATGAGATTTAATATAATTAGGGCGTGGTTTTCTAATAGTATTCAGTCTTAAAAAATCTTGATAGGCCTAGATATGGGCTTCTCCAATAACTCTTGTAATTCAATAATAATAAATATATATATATAAATGATACTTATACTATAGAGATGAGGAATATAAAATAATTGCACACCATGAAAATTTTACACATATATTACATAAATAATGCAAAGATCAGTCGAGGCAAAAAATATATATAGAGCGATAAAAAATATAATATAAAAATAGAACAATATTTGAAATCAATAAAAATATCACAGGCTAACTTTATATTCTAGATTTATGGCACGAATCATTACCATGTGCCTTTATCTTGAAATCATATGCATTCTTTGGCATGTAGCTGTGACATGTACTTGCTAATACTTGTCTGCTTGGATAATTCAATCATAAATATGTGCTCTAAGATCAGCTTGATAAATTAGCCACTAATAATCCAAATATATATATATATATAAAAATCTCTAGTATTTAGTAGATTTATTTGTATCGAATATATATTTTCATCTCAGGGTGCAAGATTCGGCACCTGACGGAATAGGTAGAGCCATTCATCTAGTGAATTAGAACTATGATAAATTATCGCAAATTGTATTGCAAAAAATTGAATATTGATGCATATGTTTTAATAGCCTAGATTTCGTACTTCTTTGATTAAACAGAAATTTCTAAAATATTGATCTATATATTTTTCTTTCAATTAAATACCTTTAATACTAATTTTTTACTTGCGCAAGTATTACTCTTATTAATTTCTTAATTTATAATAACCCTTTCGGCGAGCTAGCTTTGATCATCAGATTATTTCGAAGCACTAGGGCGCCCATCACTAAATTCAAATTTAAATCACTCACGTGTCGAAAATCTTCTTGTAAGTCGCCGATATCGATCCAACTCCATGCGGTCCGGGAATATGGTAGCCGGAATCGTCTCCTCCAAGGGGTTATAAATTTAATTATAATGAAAAATGACTTCTGCTTCACAATAGCATCACGAAGTCTTCTTAAGAAATTTAATAATTTACTTTAACTTTAACTTTTACAAAATTATTAATAAGGTACTTCGCTCTAAAATATTTGGGGTCCTCTTATGGTGGCATCTGGCTGGCGAGTGCTGGTTCTTCCTTCTCAAGTTTTACAGATTCTCTTTCCGACTTTCAAATTAGCATAAAATTTAAATATCTCAATCCTCCGCCATTAAATTCAAATAGATCTTACAAAGAATGCCAAAATATTGCTTAGATTATATGATTAATAATTTCTTTGCATTCGAGCCATATTGATAATATAGATTACACAAATTTTTACACAAAATCTACTACAATTATATAAATATATATAAATATTTTTGAATTGGCCTACAATTGCCGCCTATTAACTGCTGTTTTACTATTGGTGCATGCAAATTTTATTAGGTATTCATGCGCCTGGTAACTCTTATTCCTGAATACATTAAATTATTTTTATTTGGTTTTTTATTTATGCTCTTTGCATGCTAGTTAATATTATATATATTAATATTAATTCCATGCTAACTAATAATTAGCCACGTGGACGGGTGTTTTTTCACATTGCACACCATCCGAATGCAATAAAGCTCTGCCAAGGGGTTTTGGTCAGATTCTACGTTCTTCGGTTTGATCGATCTCTAGGTCACCGACCCGTGAATACATCTACATAACCTCAATCTTCAATATTTTATAAATAATATATTTATGAGTAGTAAACTTTCTTCAAATCCTTTTTAAGTTCTTGTACCATTTAGCCAGAACAAGCTGATGCTATCTTATCTTGATTATTATCTGCTTGGCGATATTAGCCAATTACTTTATTTTTAGACCTATTACTATTTCTGTTAGGGCTTTTCATCTACCCAGATTTAAGATGTTACAGCATATATACACTTTCCTTTGTCATATATTTTTGTTTGTATGCTATAACCTAGATAGATGGTTTTATTTTGTTTTATTTTTACTTTCCTTGCCCTACTACCATAGGTAAGGAAAGTATTGCTTTCCAAAAAAAATTAAGGTACCCCAATTTCAAGTTTTCTATACGTTTCAAGGTCCCCTGAGTCCAAAAACATGATTTTTGGGTATTGGTCTGTGTGTGTGTATGTGTATGTGTGTGTGTGTGTATGTCTGTGAACACGATAACTCCATTCCTAATTAACCGATCGACTTGAAATTTTAAACTTAAGGTCCCTATACCATGAGGACCCGACAATAAGAAATTCAATAAAATTCAATTCAAGATGGCGGAAAAAATGGCGGATAATTACTAAAAAACCATGTTTTTCACGTTTTTCTCGAAAATGGCTCTAGCGATTTTCTTCAAATTTATATCATGGATAGCTATTTATAAGCCCTATCAACTAGCATAAGTCTCATTTCTGGGAAAATTTCAGGAGCTCCGTAATATTCTTGAGAAAAATGGCGGAAAATGACTAAAAAAATCATGTTTTTCACGGTTTTCTCGAAAACGGCTCCAACGATTTTCTTCAAATTTATACCAATTTATACCATGGATAGCTATTTTTAAGCCCTATCAACTGGCATAAGTTTCATTTCTGGGAAAATTTCAGGAGCTCCGTAATATTCTTGAGAAAAATGGCGGATAATGACTAAAAATCCATGTTTTTCACCGTTTTCTCGAAAACTGCTCTAACGATTTACTTCAAATTCATACCATGGATAGATATTCATAAGCACTATCAACTGGTATGAGTCTCATTTCTGGGAAAATTCCATGAGCTCCATAATATTCTTGAGAAAAATGGCGGATAATGACCAAAAACCAGGTTTTTCACGGTTTTCTCGAAAACGGCTCTAACGATTTTCTTCAAATTCAAGCCATGGGTAGCTATTCATAAGTTCTATCAAATGACATGAGTTTTTTCCTTGGAAAATTGCAGGAGCTCCGTAATATTCTTGAGAAAAATGGCGGATAATTACTAAAAAACCATGTTTTTCACGATTTTTTCAAAATAACTTGACCGATTTTTTTCAAATTCATACTCTGTATAGTTATTTATCAGCTCTATTAACTGGCATGAGTCTCCTTTCTGGGAAACTAATGGGGGGTCCACCCCATCCTTGAGAAATGGACTTTGTAACCTCCTTCTCGTGCATGAGGTAGGTAGGTAGAGCAGTTCATAAAAAGAACACATAGTCGAGATATTTCATCTGTAGAACAGCTGTTTTGACGACTTTAAAAAAATGACGACTAAAAAAATCATTGAATTTCACAATTTACACAAAGGAAAAAGTACTCTGAAAACAATTATATATACACATATACAAAAGTCTGATCGTAGTTTCGAATATGAGCAAGGAAAGTTGTGTGAGTACCACACCAGATTTTTTTATTAAGCTGACAAAGATCAAAGACCTGAATATTTTTGTGAATTTATGTGTGTGTATGTGTGTGTGTCTATGTGTTTGCCATACGCTAATAATAATAATAATAATAATAATAATAATAATAATAATAATAATAATAATAATAATAATAAATAATAATAATAATAATAATAATAATAATAATAATAACAATAATAATAATAATAATAATATTTATATTTTTATCACATCATTTAAAAGTTGTCTTCACTGCAGAAAATGTGAATGTTCGAAAAGAAATGATTTATTATTTCAATAATAGTTTTTGTATGATTCATTGCCTCTAAAACTTGGAATCATTTAAGTTTTTTGGGAGTCAGAGTAAACAACTTAGATAAGCTCTTGTAAGATAATACCTTCCTGGTTATCAGACATTTCGCTATAGCAACATCAACTTCACGGAGAAATCCCAATTTGAATTACTTTGAGAGCGTTGATTGATCAGCCGATCCGGCTTCAATTCTCCCCCATCTGAAAACATCTTTGTGTCAAAGCTCCAACCTTTATTTCGAAGAGCCACAAGGATCTTCTGATACATCAATTCTTGAAAAATCCAAGCATTGTTGACATTGATCTTCTGGTTGACTATAACCCCTTCGAATGAATGAAACCGACTATGAAATGATGTTTTTGTCCAGCTACATCAAAGCTCTGTTTCTGGAGCGATACGACTTGACTATGAGAGACGTCTAGC